>NC_064860.1:97378314-97540814 GCF_024139225.1 Suncus etruscus | reverse complement strand
CCACACGTGTCTGAGTAGCCTGGAAAAGGTCCTGGCTTTGGGGTGTAAGTTCTTGGGCCAGGAGGGCTGCAGATTCGGGGTTCCCCAAGGGAAAGAAAAGCCTCCACCAGATGACCTGAGGGTGGAAGGGGAGGCTGTGGAAACGAGGACTCACAGCTGGATCAGGGAGGCTGGGGCTCAGATGTGCTGGGGCCAGGGGAGCATGCATGGGTGTATCTGTGTAAACATTCATTGCGCACACACATGTATGTGTCATGCAGTTGTATGTACATATGTGGAGTGTGTTTGTATAAGTATGTCACTGCATGCGTACATGCATGTAACACTGTATGTCTAACTGTGCACGTATAAACATATATGTGTGTGTATTCCTGTGTATACATCTGTTTCTGGCTCCCCGAAGGGCTGCAGGGCCTCTCCAGAAGGGCTCGTGTCCCCAAGTCCTTGTCTTCCCGGCCTTCTGGTCCTTTCCACCTGTACCCACCCTCAGTGCTCACCACCTCTCCTCCCCTGCCCCAGGGAGGTCTGCTCATAAGTGTATGCTGGGTACAAGTGTGCCGAGTAGAGGGTCTGGGGTCCCAGCAGATGGGCCTCAGGGAGTTTCACTGGGGTATATTCTGGCCCACCCCTGAGCCTCTCGGTCATCCCTGTCAGTCTGGACACAGGTTAGGAGTGGGAGCTGTCCTCGGTGCAGGCAGGGTCTGAAATGTGGGTGCCGCCATCCTGGGCTCATTTGCCACTTCTGAAGCCCCCAAGGTTATGAGGAAGGACACAGAGAGAAAAAGAGTGTGAGGTCGTGTGGAGAGGACACGGGCTTCTCCTGAGGAGAAACCCAGAGGCCAGTGCTCAGGCAGAAATGGGGGCCATTTCCAGAGTGGGGGGCCAACCTGCTTGCCTTTGCGGAGTTGGCTTTACCAGGTTTCTCTCAAACTGTACCCCCCTAGCCTGAAAGTAGCTTGGAGTGAGTTTCCGGGGTGTTGTTGGGGCAGGAACTGGGGGCTTGTGTGTCCATCTCGACCTCATTCCACTGGGACTTGGCTGAGTCCCTGGGCCTTTGAGGGACAAAGGTGATTCAATTATTGATGAGTCCCAGCTTGCCCAGCACTCACATGGTTTTGCAATTCCAGGTAATTTTGTTGGTAGTGCTTTTTTTTTTTTTTTGAAGGGGCACACCCGGTGGCACTCAGGGATTCCTCCTGGCTCTGTGCTCAGAAATTGCTCCTGGTTGAGGCCGGAGAGATAGCATGGAGGTAAGGCATTTGCCTTTCATGCAGAAGGTCATTGGTTCGAATCCCGGCATCCCATAAGGTCCCCCGAGCCTGTCAGGAGCTATTTCTGAGCCTGGAGTCAGGAGTAACCCCAAGTGCTGCCAGGTGTGACCCCCTCCCCAAAAAAAGAAATTGCTCCTGGCAGGCTCAGAATGCTGGGAATCGAACCCTGGTCTGTCATGGGACGGCCATGTGCAAGGCAAACGCCCTACCACTGTGCTATCTCTCTGGCCCCTATTATTATTTTGGAGCCACACCTGGTGATCCTCAGGGGTTACTCCTGCCTCTGCTCAGGGCTCACTCTCAGAAGTGCTCAGGGGACCGTCTGGGATGTTGGGGATCAAACTCGGGCTGGCCATGAGCAAGGCAAGCGCCCTCTCCGCTATGCCATCATCGCTCCAGACTGATCTGCATGAACTTTGTGTCCTCCTTGCTTTTTTCATTGGCCCGAGTTTGAAGTTTTGGGCTCCTGCTGTCAGGGAGGCACCCTGGGGAGCCAGATGCAAAGGCTCTGAGGAAACCCAGCCTTAGTCTCGTCCTGCACTTCCAAGCCACTTCCTGTCCAAGGTTCCAGAGAACTAAGAGAAACAGAGGTCAGAGTCAGGGCTTGTTATCCTTTTGTTTTGATTTTGCATCACTTCTGGTGGTGGTGCTCAGGGCTTACTTCTTGCCTTGTATTCAGGGAAATTACTCCTGGTGGGGCTCAGGGGTAGTGGTGGGGGATTGAACCCAGGTCACCGGTGTGCAAGGAAAGTGCCTCCCCACTGTCCTGTCTCTCTGGGCCCCCTCGTCACTTTGGATTCCTGTTGTCCAACCAGGCAGTGGGGATTGCAATCACTTGTGGTGGTTTCTCACCAGCCCTGCTATATCTGAGTGGAGCTGCTCGGACAGCCCCAAAAAAATGCTCCTCTGGAAAGGATTTTGTTTTGTTTTGTTTTGTTTTGTTTTTGTTTTTGGGCCACACCCAGCGGTGCTCAGGGGTTACTTCTGGCTGTCTGCTCAGAAATAGCTCCTGGCAGGTATGGGGGACCATATGGGACACCGGGATTCGAACCAACCACCTTTGGTCCTGGATCGGCTGCTTGCAAGGCAAACACCGCTGTGCTATCTCTCCGGGCCCTGGAAAGGATTTTTTAAGGAGTGTTTATTTATGTATTGGTTTTTGGGCCACGCCTGGCGGCACTCAGGGGTAACTCATGGCTCTGCGCTCAGAAATCACTTCTGGCAGGCTCAGGAGACCCTTTGGGATGCCGGGATTTGGACCACCATCTCTTCTGGATTGGCTGTGTGCAAGGCAAATGCCCTGCTGCTGTGCTATCTCTCTGGCCCCAGGAGCATGTATTTTGAATAACAAGCCACCCAGCATGTCCCAGGCAAGCATTTTAAATTTTCAACCTTTCATGAACCCAGAAGGCGAGGCAGAGGTGAGTGAGGCCTGGACTCCACCTCCCAGAGGCCACACTGCGGAGTGAATGTCTTTTTCCTTCCCTGAACCCTGCCTGGGCACTGTGCCTCTGGCCTCACTGCCAGCTCCTGAGCCCCACGTGGCCCTCTTTATCCTTCTGCCAGGGGCCCAAACACCCAACTCCTCACGCACTGGGGCCAGCTGCTCCCCGACCAGAGGCTGCACTCCTGGCAAGCTTGGGGGACCCTATGGGATGCTGGGGATTGAACCCGGGTCGACTGCATGCAAGGCAAAATGCCCCATCACTCTGCTATCACTCTAGCCCCCCGAAAACAGACCCCGGTTCAATTCCCTGAATCCCATATAGTCTCACGAGTCTGCCAGGAGTGATTTCTGAGCACAGAGCCAGGAGTAACTCCTGAGTGCCACCAGGTGTGTCCCACCCAACCCCCCCCAAAAAATATACTCCAATTTTTTGTTTGTTTGGTTTTGGCTTTTGGGCCACACCTGGTGATGCTCAGGGGTTACTCCTGGCTATCACTCAAAAATCGCTCCTGGCGTGGGGGACCATATGGGATGCCAGAGGATCTAACAGCGGTCCGTCCTGGGTGAAGCATGTGAAAGGCAAATGCCCTACCTCTGCGCCATCACTCGGGCCCAAGGCTCCATTTTTAAGGACCATAGGAGGCTCATGACTTTTGAGCTGGGGGTTGTCTGTCCTGCAGTATTGATAGATGGGGAGCCCTGTGCAAATGCAACAGGACAACGTGGCTCCGGCCATGGCCCACATGTTGTGGGGACTCCGAAACCATCCACAGTGAGGTGCAGTCACGAACCCCGGGGCCCATTCCACCTCCCACGGCCACCCTATCTCGCCTCCTCCAGGTGCTGTCCTGCCTGGTGGTCGGAGAGACCCTGCAGTTCGCAGCCAGCAAGGCCCCCACCCCAGCCGACGCGGGTCCCCAGCTGTATGACGTGCGGCTGTCACCACTCCGCCTGCAGGTGACGGGCCCCAAGATGCTGGGGAGGAGGGTTGGGGGTTTGAGGCAGTAAATGAGGGAGTTTCTCATCTCATGGTGCTCTCTGGTCATGCAGGTGCATTTCAGGGGTGGAAAGCGTGAGCTACACATGACGAACATTCCCATACCTGTGCACACATGCACACGCACACACACACACAATTTGAGGTGTCCAAAAGGGGGAGACTCAGCATGGGAGGAGCCCTGGGGTCTTTCCGAGCACTGCATCAGGAGACAGGAAGGTGCCATTGATGAGGAAAGGTGGAACCCTCAGTCTGATGTGGAAGTGGGGTTGGGAGCATCTTCCCACCCCCATTAGCCAAGGAGGTGTCAAGGGTGGGGAACTGGGGAGATTTGGGGGGCATGCCTTCCCTCCCCTGCATGCCTGGCTAGCACCCCAGGGCATATGCACTGAACAGACCTCAGAGGTCTGTGTTCCCGCCCCTACTTTATACAGAGCAGCAGAGTCCAGAAGGGAGAGGGCGGGTCGTGGGACTTGGGGTTCCCCTTTTCACTCAGAAAGCACAATTCTGGGGAGCCAGAGGGATAGCACAGTGGTAGGGCATTTGCTTTGCATGCTGCCAACCCGGGACGGACCCGGGTTCAATCCCTGGCATCCCATATGGTCCCCCGAACCTGCCAGGAGCGATTTCTGAGTGCAGAGCCAGGAGAAACCACTACTGCCGTTGGGTATGGTCCCCCACAAAAATCACAATTCTGGGGAGCACTGAGCAGCTGTCTGGGAAAATGAGGCCAGACACACTTGTGACTTGTGTATGTACGTGTCCATGTGCATGTATATGCGTGTATACTCATTTATATGTACTCAGTTAAATTCACACATATGGTATGCTCATGGACACATACCCACATATATTCACCCATCCACCAAAACACACACACACACACACACACACACACACACACACAAACGCAGACACACTTGCCCCCATGGCTGGGTGAAGTACCACCCTGAGTGACCCCCCATCCCCATCCCCAGCTGGAGCTGCAGGTGACGGAAAAGCAGGAAGACATCGCGGTGAGCTGGACCTTCCTCTGCACCCCCGAGATGGCGGTCACCGTGCAGCCCTCGGCCCCTGGTGAGGTCAGTCGAGTTTCCGAATCCCTCCCTCATCGTGTGCGAGGCTGTGTGCACTGGGCAGGGCCCCTTCAGCTGTTTGTCGTGAGGCCATTTAGGGCCACAGAGACGTGACAGCACAGGACAGTGGGGAGGGCGCTTACCTTGCACACAGCCAACCCGAGTTCGATTCCACCATCCCATATGGTTCCCCAGGCTGCCAGGAGCGATTTCTGAGTGCAGAGCCAGGAGTAGTCCCTGAATGTGGCCCAAAACAAGACAAAACAGAACAAAAGAACAAACGGAAAGGTCATTTCACTCTCCAAGTTATTTCACAGTGATCATGGCTGAACAAGGAGCTGCACCCTAGGGTGGACGGACACACACACACACACACACGGACACACACACACAATCCTTCCGCTTTCATCTGGGCTGGCACACTCAGGGCCTCTGTAAACAGCCCCCCAGCCCCCGCCCCTGACCAAGCAAAGTCCACACTCCTTCGATCCGACCCAACTTAGGAGTACCCGGGACCTAGTTCTGGACCAGACCCGGATCCGCCATCCTCTGGTTCTGCTCAGCCAGGGCTTCTGTGGCTGACCAGCAGTGTCGGAGCTGTTCCGTCCTGTCCTTGTTGAATGACACGCCTGCTTCATGTCTGCTTTCATGTCAGGAGGCCATTCCAGCTCCCTAAAATCTGTCCCCCACACTTCCCACCCGGCTCTGCTCTCCCTGTGTTCTTCCCCCCCCTTTTTTTTTTAATTGTTTTTTGGGTTACTCCTGGCTATATGCTCAGAAATTGCTCCTGGCTTGGGGGAACCATATGGGATGCCAGGGATAGAACTGTGGCCCATCCTAGGTCAGCCGCATGCAAGGCAAACGCCCTACCGCTGCACCACCACTCTGGCCCCATCCCCGCAGTCTTCCTGCTCTGCTGTCTGTGATCAGGACCCCAGTGCCCCGGTCCTGCTACCCGATTTACCTAAGAAGCACTTCTGTTGGAGCCACTAGTCCGCAGGGTCCCAGCCTTCTGCATCCGTGACCCTGGGATCACACAGAGTCAACCTGTCACCTTGTCACACAGCCCCCTTTCCACCACTAGCTGCCCCAGACATCGGTGACAGGAAACTCCTCCTGGCATTGAGCTGCCCAGACTCGACCTCCCTCCTGCTGAAACTGGGAGACAGCGTGGGGTTCTAGACACGTATGCTCCCCCCAAAATTCAGTGTCACAGAATAAAGAGGATTACGTGTCTGTTTGAGGAGGTGCTGGAGGAGACGTGGGCTGCTCTGTCTCCGACTTGGGTCTCACGTTCTTTCCCCTCTCCCCTCCCTGCCTGGCGCAGGACCTGTCCAGATTCTAGAATAATCCACAATAATCTGATTATTCTAGAACCCAGGCTGTTCTTCCCGATCCCGCAGGTCTGTGCTGGGGAGACTGAGGTCGTGTGCACGCACCTGAGGAATCTACTGAGGCAGCTGGTGGGGTCTGTCTCCCCGTCCCTGGTGCTGAGCATTACGCCCATGGATGCCCGTAGAGTCCAGGTATGCCAGCCCACTGCCTGACACCGTCACTGTCCCTGGGCTCCGGGGTTTAGCCACAGAGAGGAGGATGGGTGAAAGTTTGCATTCAGGGGCCAGAGAGATAGCATGGAGGTGGAGCGTTTGCCTTACGCGCAGAAGGACAGTGGTTCGAATCCCGGCATCCCATATAGTCACTCAAGCCTGCCAGGAATGATTTCTGAGCGCAGAGCCAGGAGGAACCCCTGAGCACTGTCAGGTGTGACCCAAAAAGAAAAAAAGAAAGAAATTTTGCATTCAGCACTGGAATTTCAGTCTGGAAAGGGAGGGAAGGCAGCAATGGATGCATTCTACCACCACGCCTCAACAGCCAGACCTGACCTTCTCCCGCCCACACCAAGGCAGCTGTCTTGGGCTCATCCTTTTGGGGTGCAGAGACCTGGGGAACCAGGCTGGCAAGGAGGATGAGCCCAGAGGTGAAGGCACCGCAGTGAGCGGGGTCTTCTCTCCCCAGAGACTAGAGCTCCCTCCTCTGGAAGGCCAGATTCTCGGCACCATGCATGACCCCTGAGCCTCTCCCAGAAGTGAGCTCTGAGCACAGAGCCAGGAGTCAGCTCTGAGCACTGAGCTAGGAGTGAGTCCCAAGCACTGAGCCAAGAGTGAGCCCTGAACATGAACCAGGAATCATCCCTGAGCACAGAGCCCGAGTGCCGCCTGGCATGGCCCCAACAACGAAACTATGAAGGGGTGGGAGTGGTGCCCCTTTTCCATTAGAAGAGGGGTCCCGTGCCCTGTCCCTGCAACCCCTTCTCTGCCTTTTGCAGAACCGACTGCAGACGCCCCTGCCCTCTGTGGCCCCTGAATCCTGCCCCCCGAAGCCCCCCAGGGCCCACGAGTTGAAACTGCAGGTGAAGAAAGTCTGTGCCACGCTGCTCCCGGCTCCTCCGGAAGGTGGGCGGGGCCTGAGCGCCCAGGGTGGGGCAGTGGAGGGGGGTCCCACTCCCATGGGTGGGGGTGCAGGGCCCCCCAGCTCTGGGGAGAGCCTGGGCCCCCTGAAGCTGTGCTGAAATGTGGGGCTGAGCCTGGCCAGAGCCTGAGCCGGAAGGCACCTGACAGGGCACCTGAGCTCGGAGGCACCTTAGTTTAGGGTACCTGAGCCCCGAGGCGCCTGAGCCGGAACCTCTGAGCCCAGCTGCCTTCCTCTTCACCTTGCTGCATCTGCCTAATTCCAAGAAGACCCCTCTGCCCTGGAAGGGGGCCTTGGCAGTGGCAGGGGTCTCTGTGGGACCCTGTGCTCAGCATGGATGGCACAGCTCCAACCTCAAGACCCCCATGCAGGACAGGTGGGCGAGGCCACCCTGCCACAACCTCTTCCGTCCAGGGGCGCTGTTGAATTCTGGGGTTGCAAAGAAGGACCCCTCCAGTTTAGTGACGGAGTGCTAGTCTCACGCTCCCCAGATTGAACCGGCTTAAACTCACCCATGCTCACGGCTGCCAGCAGGTTTCCCAGACTGAGTCTCCCCAGAAGTGACAATGCATGGCCCACGTGGGGGGGTCACCTGCCCACAGTGGGGGGGTCCAGCCTCCCCTGACCAGGAGGGTGCACAGGTCTTCCTGAGTGGTGCTGGCCATATGGCCCCAAAGGTGGCATCCTGGAAATATCCCTCCCTTGGGGTCAGATCTCCCCCAAAGGCCTTGGAGCTGAGACAGGGACACTCAGGCATGTCGGAGGGAGTGGCCCAGATTTGCAGGGTCTCATGGCTCTGATGAAACCTGGGCACTGCTGGCAGAGGATGAGGAGAGGGGTGCAGGGACAGCGGTGGGGGTTCTGGGACAGATGTGGAGGACGCGTGGAAGTGAGAGAAAATCTTTAGCCTCGGAGGAGGCCGGCAGTCCAGGAAGGGCCCGAGGAGAGAGGGGGTGACCGTGGACTCGCCTGCCCCTCCTTCCACACCCAGGCCCACCCACGCCCCTCTGCCTCCAGGTGGCCTCAGCCCACGGTGCGTCCTTCGACTCAACGACCCCTCCCAGAAATTCTCCAGCACCCTCGCCCGCAACACCAGCAACCTCGCGTGGGAGGAAGAATTCACCTTGTGGGTACAGGGGGTTTCCACTGACCTGCCGGGCAGGGTTGCTCTGGGCTGACTAGAAGCATCTAAATTGGGGGCCAGAGAGGGGGTGCAGTGGGAAGGGCATGTGCCTGGCACAATGCCCATCTGGGTCCGATCCCTGGCATCCTTAGGATTCAGTGCCCAGAACACTGCCAGGAGTGGTTCCTGAATGCAGACCCTGCTGTAATCCTGAGCATTACCAGGTCTTAAACAAAAAAAATTAGGGCCCAGAGTGATAGCACAGCAGAAAGGGCATTTGCCTGGCACACAGCAGACCCGGGTTCAATCCCTGGCATCGCACAGAGTTTCTTTTCTTTTTCTTTTCTTTTTTTTTTGTTTTGTTTTGTTTTTCTTGGGTCACACCCAGCAGCGCTCAGGGGTTACTCCTGGCTCTATGCTCAGAAATTGCTCCTGGCAGGCTCAAGGGACCATATAGGATGCCAGGATTTGAACCACCGATCTTCTGCATGCAAGGCAAACGCCTTACCTCCATGCTATCTCTCCGGCCCCTCCAGGAGTAATTTCTAAGTGCAGAGCCAGTAGTAATTTTTGAGGGGCCAGAGTGATGGCACAGCAGTAGGGCATTTGCCTTGCATGAGGCCAACCCAGGATGGATGTGGGTTCAATTCTCAGCATCCCATACAGTTCCCCAAGCCTGCCAAGAGCAATTTCTGAACACAGAACCAGGAGTAAGCCCTGAGCACTGCCGGGTGTGATTCAAAATCAAAAACAAAATAAAGACGGTGATCTTGGGATTGGCACAAAGACAATCTCTTCGTTGGATATCTTCACTGCAGGAATCCTGAGTAGGAACAAAGCCTAGAATGGGGCCTGCAGGACTCTGTGCAGTGGTTCATTTTTGCCTTTTTTCTCTGACCTCTGTAGAGCTGCGTTTTCTAATTCAGTGATTACTCACAGTGAGGTTGCATCCAATAATGTACCAGAAAAATTGACGATTTATATCTAGTCCCCATTTCCCATTCTTTTTGTTGTTGTTGTTTTGTTTGGGGGTCACATCCAGCAGCATTCAGGGGTTCCTTCTGGCTCTGTACTCAGAAATTGCTCCTGGCAGGCTTGGCGGACCATATAGAATGCTGGGGATCAAACCTGGGGCTGTCCTGGGTCATCTGCGTGCAAGGCAAACACCCTACCGCTGTGCTATCACTCCGGTCCCAACCCAGATCCAATTCTTTTTGCTTGTTTGTTTGTTCGTTTGGGTCACACCAGGTGGTGCTCAGTGATTCCTCCTGGTTCTATGCTCAGAATTCGCTCCTGGAAGACCCAGGGGATCCTATGGGATGCTGGGGATTGAACCCGGGTCCGCCCCGGGTGGCCTGCATGCAAGGCAAACGCCCTACCGCAACCCACTTCTCATTCCCATAACCTCCCGTAGCTAGCGGCAGATGCAGATCCTTTCCAGCATCTTCCAGGAAGTTCTCTAGGGTGTCCTGAGAGACTCAGCACCCCAGGCTGACAGGCACCCACAGGGCAGGTGTGGGCGGGCAGCCTTGGGGGCATTCGGGTGTCAAACCTTTCGTGTCTTCACCCTAGTGACTCGTGTCTGCTTCTTACCTTCCTGCAGTGAGCTGAATGCCAAATCCAAGGAGCTGGGCCTGGAGATCTCAGAGGATGGCTGGTCCTCAGAAGGTGCGTGTCTTAACAGGGAGGGCCTGGACACCAAGACCAGCCTAGGAAGTGGGGCAGGTGCCCTCCTCACCCTGGTCCTTCCCGGATTTTTCCCCTCCTGAGTGTTGTGGTAAAAATCCTCTTCCTTATTTACCAAGCTGAGCCTTTGGGAAAAGAATTTATTTAACCAGTTCTCAGGTTAGTTTGCTCTTAAAACAAAGATAGAACAGAGAGGAGGGCATTTTACTTGCATGTGGCCCACTCGGGTTCGCTCCCTGGCATCCCGTAGGAGTGTACTCTGCCAGGAGTGCAGAGCCAGGAGAAATCCCTGAGCACTGTTGGGTGTGGCCCAAATCAAAACAAACAAACAAAAAACCAAAGAACCTAAGTTCTTTTTTTTTTTTTTTTTTTTTTTTTTTGGTTTTTGGGCCACACCCTGTGACGCTCAGGGGTTACTCCTGGCTATGCGCTCAGAAGTTGCTCCTGGCTTCTTGGGGGACCATATGGGACGCCGGGGGATCGAACCGCGGTCCGTCCTAGGCTAGCGCAGGCAAGGCAGGAACCTTACCTCCAGCGCCACCACCCGGCCCCCTAAGTTCTTATTTAACAATTCTGGCTGTTTTCAACTCTCTCACCACAATTGGCCGATTTTTAATGTGAATATACCTGACAAAACTCACCACCATCGCTGTCTCTGAGGCATATTTTTGTGTTTGCTGCCCTCCTTTTCCCCCCGGCCCCATCACCAGGACCTTCTGTCCCTCCAGTTGAATTTGTCCCTGTCCCTGGCTTCCAGCTGGCTTCTCCTTGTCACCTGGCCACGGTACCCTGTCCTTAACACAGGCTTTGGTGCAAGGAAGCACAGCTCCCCAGAATCACGGAAGGGACCGCATGTGTGACTCCACAATAAGAGTTGTTTGGGTTTTGTGTTTATTGTTTGGTTTGGTTTTGAAGTCTGTTTGGTTGGTTGAATTTGGTTTTCTTTAAGTCATACTCTGCATAGTTCAGGGGTTCCTTCTGGGGGACTATATGGGCTGCTGGGGATTGAACCCAGGTCTGTCCTTGGTTGGCTGCATGCAAGGCAAACGCCCTACCACTGTGCTATGCTGTACCCCTCTGTGTGGCTTTTTGAGAGAGAAGAGGAGCATCCTGGATAAGGGTCTCCCCTGCAGGACACAGCCGGAAGGTGTCACCCATAGCCACCTCAGCCCGCCACAATCACTCCCAAGGGTCCCCTCTACCCAGGCCCTCAGCAACCCCTTCTTTGGCCTCCTGGCTGATCTGGATCCATTCACCAAGGCGGCATTGTCCAGGGGAGAGGGTGATGGCGCTCAGTGGCCTGGGACAGATCTGGCGGTGTGATGGAGCTGCAGACAGAGAGAGCCACACACCCGTGCTCTGTCTTCCAGCCCTGCTGGCGGCCACCACCATCCCCCTGGACTTATTTAAGAAACAGCCTTCGGGACCCCAGAGCTTCACGCTGACCTCCCCGGACGGTGCCACCCTGGGCTCGGTGACTGCAGAGGTAGGTCAGGTCCCACCACCAGGCCATGGGGTAGCACCGCTGGGGAGAGCACCCTCCTCTTCCTCAGCATTTCTAGGGGCCGCTCCCCGTTCCTGCATCTGCTCCAAGTTTAGTGACAAGCTTAGTGACAGGGATGGAGCTGGGGTTCCCTGGGGTCCCCAGTGGGTGTTGGGTGACACTGGATGACAGGAGCAGGAGCAGAGGCCCTGGTTATGTAGAGGTGGGGTGGGGCAGGTGTGGGAGGAGCTTGGGTGGTGGGTGGGGCTCGGAGGGTGGGGCTTCTCTAAGGGCGGGGCCTTGTGGTGGGAGGGGTTTGGAGTAGAATGGACCTTGACTGGATTGGGATGAGTTGGCAGGTGGGGCTTAGAGAAGGATGGGATTGAATTGGATTGGACTGTGATGGTGGGCGGGGCCTTACTAGGCCAAGGCAGTGTTGTGGGCGTGGCTTTTGAGTGGGCGTGGCCTGGTTGGCAGGACAGGGGTGTGGACAGGGCAGGGAGCAGTGGGCAGGGTTTGGCTAGGCAGAGTGATGGGATTGGGCAGGGTCTGGTAAGGCCCTGGCCAGGCTTGTCCCGGGGTTCCCAGCTCCTCATAGATTCCTCCTTCTCTGCAGTTTTCCTATGTAGAACCCGGTGAGGCCAAGTCCTGGGCCTCCCCTCTGCCCGTGCCCATGCCCATGCCCGCGGCCACGGTGGAGAAGGACCGTACGGTGATGCCCTGCGGCACGGTGGTCACCACGGTCACCGCAGTGAAGACCAAGCCCCGCTTCGACGCAGGCAGCGCGACCCCGCAGAGCTCCGGTGAGCTGGGATGCCAGCCAGGCTCCCACCCCTGAAGTGCAAAGTCCCCCCACTGGCCCCTGAGGACCAGACCCCCAGAGGCTGGGTGGGGGGGGGGTGTCTCAGCACCGTAGCTGAGGGTTTGGTTCAGCTCAGGGGTGTCCAAGGGATCAGGGGTCTCCGAGGCCAGAGCCCCCCGGGGCCGGACTGCATAGTGATTAGAGGGAGCATCATTCATTTCCGGACACCCCAACACAATCGGAGTCAGAGTGCTGAGTTGTTAGAGTTTAAAGAAATCACCTGAGACCGCTTCTCTGAAAGCCTGTTTCTGACTTTGTAGGAGCATCTCTGCTTGTATGACTGCATCTTTTTGTTTGTTTGTTTGTTTGGGGGTTTTTGGATTTTGGTTTAGGGGTTACTCCTGACTTTGCACTCAGAAATCACTCCTGGCAGGCTTGGGGGACCCTATGGGATGCCTGGAACCAAACCTGGGTCCATCTGGTTGGCTGCATGCAAAGTAAGCACCCTACCACTGTGCCATCACTCCAGCCCCAGGACTGCATCTTCTGCCCATAATAACTCCCTTGGCCCCTTTCTCAGAGCCAAAGCAGAATTGGGTTTTTTTCTGTTTGTTTGTTTTGGGGCCACACCTGGTGACACTCAAGGGTGATTCCTAGCTATGCGCTCAGAAATCGCTCCTGGCTCAGGGGACTATATGGGACACTGGGAGACCGAACCACGGTCAGTCCTAGCGTAGTGCGTGCAAGGCAAACGCCCTACCGCTGTGCCACTGCTCCAGCCCTCCATAGCAAAATTATAACTTGGGCTTCCATGAACAATTTCTGAGGGCTACAAAGATAGAACACCAAGTCGAGCTCTTGCCTCACACATACATGGCTGACCTGGTTTCAATCCCTGGTACAGAATCCCCCTAGTCCCTGAGCACTGCTGGATGTGGCCAGAGCCTTCCTACCTCAAAGTAATCAAGAAGAGGTTTCTGGACAATTCTGTACAAACCTGGGGTCTCAGCAGCGTTGGGATGCTTTGGTGGGCGTGGCTTTGGAGTGGGCGTGGCTTGGTTGGCAGGACAGGGGGTGTGGACAGGGTAGGGAGCAGTGGGCAGGGTTCCCCTCCAGCAGGTTCCCCTTCAGCAGAGGGAAAGCAAAGAACAAGAGTGTTAAAAATATCTTAAGTGGGGGCTGGAGAGATAGCACAGCAGTAGGGCGTATGCCTTGCATGCGGAGGACCCGGGATGGACCCAGTTTGATTCCTGGCGTCCCATGTGGTCCCCCAGCCTGCCAGGGGCTGTAACTGGCTGTGATCAATTAGCTGTAAACACCACTGCACTCAGACAATCAGGAGCGATTTCTGAGCACAGAGCCTGTCGTAACCCCTGAGCATCACTGGATGTGGCCCCAAAATCAATCAATTAATGATCCTTTTCAGGGATGTCAAGTAGGGGAGGGGACACAAGACTGGGGGTGTCAGCGGCAGGAGGGCCGGAATCACCAGGCTTTCCTTCCCTAGCCTCTCCCCTGAGGACGCCCATCAAGGTCAAGGTGTTGGAGAAGGACATCTCAGTCCAGGCCCTGAGCTGCCACCACGCGCCCGTCAGCAAGACGCTGTCCTCGTCAGACACGGGTACGAGCCCCACTGCTGGCCTCAGAGGCTCAACCCTGCATCCCACCCGGGTGGGGGTTTTCGGGTCTAATTGGTCTTGTGGCACCAGGAGGGGCTGGGCTTGCTCCAGATGGTGGGAGTGCCCTGGGAGGACCAGCTGCCCTTTGCCAGGGTTTTTTGGGGTCCCCCGGGCCAGGAGGGCGCTGACCACCACCCCTCCACAGAGCTGCTGGTGCTGGGCAGCTCCGACCCTGTGGCCGAGGTGGCCATCCGCCAGCTCAGCGAGTCATCCCGGCTGAAGCTCAGGTCCCCGCGCAAGAAGAGCACCCTCATTATCTCAGGCGTCTCCAAGGTACGGCCAGGATACATTTGGGGGGTCCCTGGGGTGGGACTCAGGTCCGTGAGCACATTGTGGGCTGAGAGGCAGGTTCCCTGGGCATCCACAACTCACACTAACATGCTCCCATTCAGGGGCCGGAGAAATTTAGAGTGGTAGGGCATTTGCCTTGCACACGGCTGACCTGGGTTAGACCCAGGTTTGATCCCCGGCATCCCATATGGTCCCCTGAGCCAGGAGTGATTTCTAGCGCAGAGCCAGGAGTAACCCCAGAGTGCCACGGGTGGGACCCCAAAACAAAACAAAACAGAACAAACAAACAAACAAAAACATGCTCACATCCACGCCCACACACTTACTCACATACACTTTGTTTTGTTTTGTTTTTGTTTTTGGGTCACACCCAGCAGTGCTCAGGGGTTACTTCTGGCTCTACACTCAGAAATCGCTCCTGGCAGGCTCGGGGGACCCGATGGGATGCTGGGATTTGAACCACCAGCCTTCTGCATGCAAGGCAAATGCCCTACCTCCATGCTATCTCTCAGGCCCCTCACATACGTTCTTACTTTCTCACACATACACTCCCAGCCATCTTACATGTGCTGCCATTTCCCTCCTGTGGCCCATGTGTATTTCACCCCCCCCCCCCAGCTCACTGAGCCCCTCCACTCCCGTGGGTCACTCAGTCCCTGCACAGAGCACAGGACAGAATCAGGTGGGTAAAGAGGGCATGGAAACCTCACTGTCCTTGGGACAGACATGTCAGGTTCAAGAGGTTCTGGCCCAAGAACCCAGTCTGCCTCCATATCTGGGGGGTGGTCTCCCATCTCCTGACCCCAGCATCCTGACAATCTTCACACCCAAGGGATCTCTCCCATCTCCCCGCTTCCTACCCATGCCCCTCTGACCAGACAGGCGGGCTTTCTGTTTGTTTGTTTGGTTGGTTTGTTGTTGTTGTTGTTTTGGGCCACACCCGGTGATGCTCAGGAGTTACTCCTGGCTCTGTGCTCAGAAATCACTCCAGGCTTGGGAGACCATATGAGACACTGGGGGATCGAACCTCGGGGTGTCCTAGGTTAGCTCGTGCAAGGCAACGCCGTACTGCTAGTGACACCACTCCAGCCCCTGACAGTCGGGTTGGAGGGCGGAAGTGTGACTCTCCAGAAGGGGGCTCTGCTTGATCTGTGTTGCCCCCACCTCACACAGCCGCCATGTCTTCCCCCAGGAGGATGGGGGGGGGTGACACTCTCCCTGAGGCCTCATCAACCCTCTTCTCCCCGCTCCCGTCCCCAGACGTCTCTCTCCCAGGATAGCGAGGCCGCCCTCATGCTGGACTACGCAGCGTCCATGGACCGTGCCCGCCACGACCCCTCGCCCTCGCCCCCGGGGGACGTCACAGTCCAGGACCCGCTTGAGGGGGTCGCGGCAGCCCCAGCCCCACCATCACCCGAGGTCTCCGAGAACCCCGACATCAAGCCTGACTCCTGGCACCCCGAGAAGGAGACGTTGGCAGCAGCCTGGGATGGCCCAGATTCCCTGGAGCCTGAGGGGGACGCGCTGTCAGAAAATTCCCTGAGCGTCTCAGAGCCAGAGGCCCCCAAAAAGCATAAAGGTACCAGCTCCTGTATCCGCCCCTTTTCCCACCTGCCTGGGTTCTCTGTTGTGAGGGTGCCAGTCTGTGTAAGCCTCTCCCCAGTCCTCGTAGAACCTTCCAGAGCACACGGGCTGGAATGGTAGCACAGTGGTAGGGCGTTTTGCCTTGCACTTGCTGACCCAGGACAGAAGCAGGTTCGATCCCCAGTATCCCATATGGTCCCCCAAGCCTGGAGCAACTTCTGAGCACATAGCCAGGAGTAACCCCTGAGCATTACCGGGTGTGGCCCAAAAACAGAAAAAAAAAAGAACCTTCTAGATTAGAACACAGTGGGTAGAGGCGCCGGGTCTCTCCCACCCTCCTCCTGTGCCACCCAATCAGCCCTTGTCTCTAGCACCCTGTGTGACTGTGAAAGTCCCTACTGGTGTGTGCTGTGGGGAGTGGGGCAGGGCTGGGGGCCTGAGTTTCATCCCCAATTTGACACCACCAGGTTCTTGAGCACCTCTGGGTGTTGTCTTGGTGCCCCCGAGCACTGGATGGTCCAGCCTTGTGGCTGAGCACCACGGAGGGTCCTCTGATCACTGCTTCAGTGACAAAAACAACTTAGGGGTTTACTTGAGACTGGTGCAGGGATGCGGCCTCTGCGTCTCAGGGTGTGGTGCTGCACCCCAGAATCTGTAGAGCCCCCCAGCCCCCAATACTCCATAGAAGGGGACGCCGTGTCCCCCCGTCCCTGTTGAAAGCTCCTGGTTGGATTCTTGGGGTTCTGCACCCCAAACATGCAGACAATGGGGGCCATGGCTGGGGTTTCTCAGCTGCCTCCACTCAGCTCCTTAGCTTTGTGGCCAAGATTGAAGGTCTGAATGGAGACATCAGTGGGTGTCGCAGCCCAGAGTCACAGGCACTGCTGGACTGGGGCCTGTGGGGAACAGGATGTCCCACGGCATGGCAGATGGGTCTCCCGTGGCCAGCCTCGAGCACCCCTTGTAGTGCCTGCAACCCAATTCTCTCGTCTCTCATCTCCCCCACCTTGTTCTCAGTCTCCTCCTTGTGCAGGGGCAGATGCGCCAGGTCCTAGCTGTGAGTCTGGGAAGACAGAAAGGCGGAGGCTATGTGGGGGATGATAGGTGTCCCCTGCACCCAGTGCTGCTGGGGGTGCTTCTCCCAGCTGTGTGGGTGCTGGACCCCAGCTCATGCTGAAAAAGTTCAGCCCTGGCTAGGGGAGGTTCCCTGCTTGCTGCATTCACTTGGGGGGCACAGCCCAAAATTTCCTCCCAGGGCTACACCCTACAGGGTTCCCCCAGCTCCTGCCACCTGCACCCCACAGCAGCAGGATTCCCCAAGGCCATTCCCATGTCCTTGCTGTGCTTGGCCTCACTGGGGCAACCTGGTGCCCTCTGCCCGCCCCCCACCCCAGCTGACTCAGTAGTAGGTACATCTGGGATGGGGGTTGTTAGCCAAGGTTTAGGTCTTGCCTTAGAAGCCAATGACTGGGCAGGAAAGATGGTACAGTGGTTAGAGTAGGTAGGGTATATACTTTGTATGCTGCTAATACAGGTTTGATCCCTGGCATCCCATAGATCCCGGAGCCAAAAACAAAACAAACAAAAAAGCCAAAGACTCAAGGGGTCAGAGAGATAGCCCAGGGATTAAGGCACTTGTGTTTTTTGTTTTGTTTTTATTTTGTGGCCACATCCAGTGATGTTCAGGGGTTACTCCTGGCTCTACGCTCTGGGACTGAAACTCCCTCCCCACTGTGCTTTTGCTCTGACCCAAGGCTCTTGTCTTTGTACACAGCTGATCTGGGCTTGACCCCTGGGGCCCCATAGGAGTCTGCTGGGAGTGATTCCTGGGTGCAGAGCCAGGAGTCAGCTGAGCACCACCAGGCAGGGAACCCCAAAACAAAGTTAAAGGGGCTGGAGAGATAGCACAGTGGTAGGGCCTTTGCCCTGCATGCGGCAGACCGGGACAGACCTGGGATCTGTTCCCAACATCCCATGCGGTTCCCCTTGCCTGTCAGGAGTGATTTCTGAGTGCCGCTGGGTGTAGCCCAAACACCAAAACCAAAACAAAACAAAAGCTAAAGGTGAGAGCAGGCCCGTAAGAGGGGGTGCCAGGCTCAGGGACCTGCAGGCATCAGGGTGTTTCTGTGGCAGACTCTGGTGCTCTCTGGTCCCAGCTGGTTTTGGCCCAGAAGGGCTGATGCTGCCCTAGCATTGCGGTCCCTGAACCCCCAAACTGGGGCACCTCTCCAAGAAAATGTCCCACTACTTCTCCTGCATGGATGAACTGAGGGTGTCCGGGTGAACTGCAAAGAGAACAAGCTTGCCAGTGTTGTACCATCAGTGTGTGTGGGTCACATCTGGGCCATGGACGTGTGACGGTGTCTCTGTATCTGCACATGGGTGCTGTGTATTGTGACATGCGTTGTGTGTTATCCTGTGTTCACATCCTTGTGAACATGGACCTACCTCTGTGTATGTCTCTGCACTTGTCAGATGAGTGCACATTTGTTGTGCATGACAGCATGTGTGATGCGGATTTTGTGTGTAGATAAGTGTGTGTATTGTGCGTGGTGCACGTGTGCTGCCACGTGTGTTGCATGTTGTGTCCATGTGAGCGATGGCTGATTCTGCGCACACACTCAACGGCCTCTTTCTTACCTGTTTTCGCCGCTTTGTCTCTGTCTCTGTCTCTCTCCCTCTCTTTCTTTGCCTTAAGAGGATTGCGGTGCCTACCGGAATTAATTTCTTACACAGTAAGTCATTTTGTTTCTATCCCTTATGACCCTTGTATGGCTTCCCTCCATCCAGAAGATGCGTCACACCAAGCAGGGATCCAAGTCCCCTTGTCCTGCCTCCTGCTGCGTCACTTCCCTGTGTCCCCGGGTGGCTCCCTCTGTCCCTGATGGACTGAGCTGCCGTCTGAGGGGGCTGCCTGCATCCCTTCTTTCCTGCTTCTCCCTCAGGGGCTCTGGCCCCTGCAGGCTCAGCCATGCAGGAATGATTTACCAGATTGGAGGTGTCCGTCTTCTCTTCCCTCTGTGTCTTCCTGTTCCTCTACCCTTCTTCCTCCTCCTACTGCCAGTTCTCTCTCCACCCTGTGCTCCCGCTCAGTAGTCTGTCTTGGTAGCTTTAGCTGTCTCCCATAGACGTGCTGGAGTCTCCGTGGCTGTGGGTGTCCCCTGCACAGTGCTTCCTTTTCCGGGCAGGTGTCCAAGCCTGGGCACAACAGAGCAGAGAGATGAAGCCACTAGCCCAAAGGGTCCCCACACATGGGGTATGGCTCTGAGCCAAGCGAAGGCTCATGAGCTGCTTGGTAGCTGTGAAGGCAGTCGGGTGAGGGTGACAGGACGCCCTCCTTCCTCTATACTTGGGGCTCCAGGGAAATGACACACACCCCAGCTGGACCACAGTATGAGCACTGGGGGAGCAGGCCGAGAGCATGCATGAACCCGTTTCCCATGTCCCTAGCATGTGATATGAGCAGGTGGGGGTGATCCCAGTGTGGTAGGAGAAAAGGGCTTTCATTCTTGCACCCCAAGATTAGATCTGCCCTCTGGTGGCCTGGGCTTCCTGTCTGCACACAGGGGTGAGTGATACTTTGTCGATATCCCAGTAGAAATGAAAGAATGTTCCTGTGAGGTGGGGAGGGGACCACAGTGACACCCGCACACTGCAGACTCTGTCTTGAGTTCCGGGCCAGCTCCATTCTGAGAGGACAGGACACAAGCTGATGGTCGCAGGCTGTGCTGACAGTCTGGGCAAACCAGACACCCTGGCATTTGCAGGTGGACTAGGAGGTCCAGATCACTGATCTGAGCTCAGGAGTCAGCCCTGAGCACAGACCCAGGAGTCAGTCCTAAGGACAGAGCCAAGAGTTAGTCCCGAGCACAGAGCCAGGAGTCAGCCCTGAACTCCCATGGGTATGTCCACGACAGAACATGGATCCTGGGTGGCCCAGGCCTGCCCTGTCCTATCTCCTTCTGGGGTGCAGACCCTCAGGGCAGTCCAGTCCCTGCCTTACCCCAAGCCCCAGGAGGATGGAAAGGCTCAGCCCCATCTGTCCACCTGTGGAGCTCAGTCTGTGGGGGACAGAGTTCAGGGGGCTTCGAGGCCAGGAAGCTCGAGCATCTCCACCTGCAGCTCAGGGGAGACGCAGCCTGGGTATTGGGGCCCTGACTTCACCCCCACCCGCACCACCATTGTACTTCCCGGGTGGCTCAACAGAACTCGTGACCCCGCCCAGGGGGGCTGGAAATGCTGACCAGGAGGGAGCAGGGCCGGGTCCTCTGAGTGGCTTCATGGGGGTCCCAGGCATGCATACAGAGCCCCTCCCATCCCTTATCTCTGGTCCTAGCACATGACCATCCTGCGTGTGTGTCTGAGTCCAATTCTGAGCCTGTCAATTGGGGCTGCCCCTCTGTGTCCACCAAGGACCCCCATCTCTACTGTAGATAATTCCTCGCACACCAATCCTAAGGGGAAAGGTGAAGTGGGTCTAAAACAAGGCCACCAGGAGCCAGAGTGATGGTGCAGCGGTAGGGCATTTGCCCTGCACATGGCAGACCTAGGATGGACCTCAGTTCGATCCCCCAGCGTACCATATGGTCCCCCAAGCCTGCCAGGAGCGATTTCTAAGCTCAGAGCCAGCAGTGAGCCCTGAGCATCACCGGGTCTGGCCCCAAAACAAAAACAAACAAAAACAGGACCACCACAGGAAATAGCTCAAACATGGTTGGAGAGAGTTGAAAACAGGGCAGGGACCCTCCCACCAGTTGGAGAGAGAGAGGGTGGGGGACGACAGTATTTTTTTGTTTTTGTTTTTGTTTTTGTTTTTGGGCCACACCCGGCGATGCTCAGGGGTTACTCCTGGCTGTCTGCTCAGAAATCGCTCCTGGCAGGCATGGGGGACCATATGGGACACCGGGATTTGAACCAACCACCTTTGGTCCTGGATTGGCTGCTTGCAAGGCAAACGTCACTGTGCTATCTCTCCAGGCCCTGGGACGACAGTATTTATTGGGAAGGCAGGATTGCCCCGGTGGGTGGAGAACAGGTTTGGGGAGAGAGCCTATCCAAAGGGTCTTCCTGTCCAGATGGGTTTTTGATATGTAAAGGGGGAGCCATGGCTGTGAAGGGTGAAGCCTAATATGCCATATTGGTTAAGGGAAAAACTATTCCAACACTCTATATAGTGGTCTTCAAACTATGGCCCATGGACCACATACTGTATTTGTTTCTTCATTTGAAAATAAGACAGAGGATATATGCAGGGTGCATAGGAATTTGTTCATAGTTTTTGTTTTACTATAGTCTGGCCCTCCAACGGTCTGAGGGACAATGAACTGGCCCTCTGTTCAAAAAGTTTGAGGACCACTGCTTTAGACAGTCACATTAGGTGCCACTGGGGGTCAGACTCCAGAATGCTGTCCACACTTGGGCCTGACGCTGGCTTCTTAGGGGGACTGACAGGCTTCCCTCCCTCGTCCTAGGGACACTCAGACCCTCAGCTCCTCCTGTGTCGTCTTCTGAGGGGGCACCTAAAACAGACTCTTGGGGGTTCTGACACACTTCAGCCCACCATCCATGGGATTGGGGCATTGCTACGGCCCCCCACCACTGCCAGCTCTGAGCACAGCATGGTGGGAAGCCAGCAGGGAAAGCTGTCCTGCACCCAAAGAGATTTCAGAGGGCTGGGGCTGGAGCGAGAGCACAGCAGGGAGGACTTTTGCTTTGCACGTAGCCAACCCAGGTTCAGTCCCAGCATCCCAGAGGGTTTCCTGAGCCTGCTAGGAGTGATTCCTGAGCACAGAGGCAGGAGTAACCCCTGAGCACTGCTGGGTATAGCTCAAAACCAAAATAATAAATAAAAAGGATTTCAGAGGGTCAGAAAGGGGTGTTTGGGGCCAGAGTGATAGCACAGTGGTAAGGCATCTGCCTTGCATGTGGCCAACCAGAGACAGGCCTGGGTTTGATCCCCGGCATCCCTTAGGGTCCCCCTGAGCCTGCCAGGAGCAACTTCTGAGTGCAAAACCAGGAGGAACCCCTGAGAGCTGCTGGGTGTGCTCCCCATAAAATAAAAGATTTCAGAGGGTTGGAAAGGGGTGTGGGTGGCATGCAAGGGTGAGAGCAGGGACGCCTCTCCTCAGCTCCAAGCGCTGCTGGGTGTGACCCCAAAACCCAACCAAAGGCTAGTAGGCCTCTCATTCCCTGCCCCTCACTTGGTCCTCCATCACCCTTGACCGCTCCTCTCGCCCCCCAGGAGGGATCCTCAGGAAAAGCGCCAAGCTCTTCTTCCGTCGGCGCCACGCGCACCGGGAGCCGGGCCTGAGCCAGTCCCACAACGACCTGGCGGCCCTGAAGACCCCCGAGGGCACCCGCAGAAAAGGGGCCACCCTGGGCCGCATCCTCAACCGGAAGCTGCTCTCCAGGCATAAAAACAAGAGCGTCGCGAATGGCACCTCAGCGGACCCCTGCGCCTAGCCCGGGCCTTGTGGTCTGGACTCAAGAACCTTCTCAAAAGGACAGGTTGGGGGACTCCATGCTGACGAGTTCATGTGTGAACCCTCCTCTGCACCCCCACTGTGAGCCCGTGGGTCCCCCGCATTCTCTCCTGGGACAGAGATGGGGACACTTGGTGGGGTTGGGGCAAAAGACAGGAGAATGCACAGACCCCTCGCTGTGACCTGAACCTGCAAACACTACAGCGGTCTCTGCTCTGCACTTTTCAGGGGTCCCTTCCCTGAGGATCGTAGACCCTTGGGGGAACCCCAAAGGACAGACCCCAAGGGAGTTTCCCTCCAGGCATGCAGCCCTGAAATTGCCCTTTGGGGCCTGAAAGTCCAGGTCGGGGAACTTGGTCTGAGGGTTCTGGAAGTTTCTAGTGAAACTCAGAGCTTGTCACCTCTGAGGTGGGGGAGGGGGCTTCGATGTCCAGGGGAGAAAGTGAAGAGGTTCCCCCACATACCTCACATGGGTCCAGAAACCGAGGGGTTTGGACCAAGTTGTCACTATTGAAGGGTCCTGGTGGTCACTGAAGGGCAATGGGGGCCTGTGTGGATATTGGACTTTGGTGTCAAATGTGAAACCTGGTGACCCCCTGACCCACCCTCCACACACACACAGCACCTCACTCTCGATGAACCCTTGTTTCTGGGGGTCCCAGAGCCCCGATGAGCAATAGCTTTTTTGTTTGTTTGTTTTGGGGCTACACTGGTGGCACTCAGGGGTTCCCTCTGGCTCTGTGCTCAGAAGTCGCTTCTGGTAGGCTCAGGGGAACATATGGGATGCCAGAGATCGAACCCGGGTCTGTCCCGGGTTGGCCACGTGCAAGGTAAGCATCTTAACACTGTGCTATCACTATCACTCAGCCCCAGCAATAGCAATTTCTAACACTCATCTCCACTTTAAGGGCCGTGGTAGAACATGTCCCTGGCACCTCCGGGTTCAATACCCCGCATCCCGACTTGCCCAGCCACCAAATCATACTTAACACAGTGGTTAGGGCATTTGCCTTGCACGCAGCTGACCCAGGTTCGATCCATGGCATCCCATACGGTCTCCTGGGCCTGCCTGGAGCAATTCCTGAGCACAGAGCTGTGTTCTGGCTGGTGAGGCGGTGAGGCATTCGTAAGAGATGGGCTGTGGGGTGCATAAGGGGTCCCCCATGCATCTGTGAATAACAGGACCCTGCCCAACTCACCACCACCCTGCCTTGCTGAGCCCAGCGGGGCTGCTGCAGAACCTCACTGGTTCCCATGGCCCTCATCCCATGGCCCCACTGTCCTCTCTGACAGAGCAGTGTCACTGAGGGTCACCCCAGGCTCCATCACCTCCCGTCCACCATAAGCCCTTCCTTCCTCGGGTGTTGGGAATTAGATTCCTCACAAACAGAATCATATGTGTCCTGGGGTGGCCCGGGACTTCCGGCGCGCGCATGTGTGTGTGTGTGTGTGTGTGTGTGTGTGTGTGTGTGTGATATAATTCTCAGTATGTGCGTGTGCTTGTAAGATGGTGCACATGTACCATCATGTAGCAATAACCATGTAGGATCTCGAGATGATGGTGAAAACCTGCGTGAGCACTTTAGATTGAGTCTCAAGTGGAAGTTCCCAACCAATCCTGGGTCCCTCCTTGACCTGAACACCTTCCCCTTCTCGCCCGGGATGCCCGCAGTGCTGGCAGCCGGTTGGCGACCCTTCTAACCCCAGAGAGTTAGGGGTTTGCTGGACCCTCAGAAAGGGGGGGTCATTTTCCAGCTGCTCCTGCTGTGGCTGCATCCTGGGCGGTGGTGATCTCACAGCCCTCTAAACTGGGACCCTCAGAGGCCGCGTCTCCGATCGCTGGAAGCTAGAAAGTTCCTTTGCCAGGCAATGAGGGGTGCCAGCCTCTGTCCACAGCACCCAGCCTGGCCGAGACACCCTTTCCACACCCCGTGGCTCAGGAACAGCGGCTCAGCACCTCTGAGTCCTGCAAACTCAGGTTCCTTCACCCCCGATGCCCCGTTTTTTGCCCCATGTTGGAGGAGGCCTTCCAGCCCCTTCAAAGCCCGGGACCTCGCCTGCATCTGCCAGGGGGCGTCTGTGGCCTCTTCATGGAGCCTGGTGGCATTCTCGCCAGCCGGTGTCAGTGCACGGAGGCTGCGGATAATATGGGCGAAGCAGGCCGACGATGATTGTATTTGTATCCCTGCTAGCCCGTCCATGTGGCCCGATTCCCTCTGGAGGGGCTGCAGATGGGCCGGGCTGGAAGCAATAAAGGTGCCCCTGGAACATGAGAGGCTCTGGGTGGTCTTTGCTGCTGGTTCTCCCTGCGTCAGCGCTGGATCGGGATGAGTTGCTGGTTCCTCTCTGCTGCCTCACGATTTAGGGGATCCGCTGATTTTCGCTCAGTCTTTTCTAGGATGTTCTCTTTCCCCAAGGTTTGTGCAGCTCAGAGGCTGTGGGTGCTGCCAGCCAGACGCTTTTTGTCGTTGTTTGCATGTTTGTTTTTTGGGGGGCCACAACCTATAATGCTCAGGGGTTACTCCTGGCTATGCGCTCAGAAATTGCTCCTGGCTGGAGGACCATCTGGGACTCCGGAGATTGAACCATGGTCCGTCCTAGGTCAGCCGCATGCAAGGCAAACGCCCTACCACTGTGCTATTGCTCCGACCCTATTTTTGTTTTTGGGCCACACCCTGCAGTGATGTTTAAGGGTTCCTCCTGGCTCTGCACTCAGGAATCACTCCTGGCAGTATCAGGGGACCCTATGGGATGCTGAGATCAAACCAAGTTGGTCACATGGAAGGCAAATAGCTTCTCCACTGTGCTATCACTCTGGCCCCTTAGCCAGACTCTTAAATGGTCTGGACCCCCTTGCCAGGTACTCCAGACCCATGTGATCCCCACATCCCTCTGCTTTTTTCTTACTAATGCGATTTTTTATTGCGAATATTCGGTAACGAAATCCCTTATGCAGCCCTACCTCACCCAGACTTTGCCTCCTGTGGCCCCCAGGTAAATTGAGTTTGAGACCCCTGGTCTACACTGTGCCCCGTACACTGATAGCCCTTGCCCCTCTCTCCACATCTCCCTTCTCTCTCCAGCCCCCTAGACTAAGAGGCAGTGCCAGCCTGGGACGGGGATCACTCAGAGTCCAGGTCAGCAGTGCACTGTGGAATATTCTAGAAGGTCAAGTCTAGCCCTGGGCATGGCCTCGGATTCTCAATCCGGACTGGCAATGTAGTTGTAATGGAGACATGGAGCCACTTTGCATAGACACCAGCTCGGTTCGACCACGGAGCCCAGCAGGACCAAGGCGCCATGATGTTGATGCCAGAAATCCCTTCCCAACCAGTCCAGACACCCCTGCTAGGTGCCTTACTGTTCACAGAGACCCCGGGGCCACCTCCCAGGACAGACATAGCTCCCACCCAGATATTTCTTTTACTTTCAGGAGGAACCCCTGAGTCTCGCTGGATGTGGTCCCAAACCCAACATACATACATACATACATACATACATACATACATACATAAATATGGGAGCTGGAGAGATAGCATGGAGATAAAGCATTTGCCTTGCATGCAGAAGGACAGTGGTTCGAATCCAGGCATCCCATATGGTCCCCTGAGCCTGCCAGGAATGATATCTGAGCATAGAGCCAGGAGTAACTCCTGAGTGCTGCCGGGTGTGACCCAAAAACCAAAACAAACAAACAAAACAGACAAAAATAAATAAATAAAATATTCAACCTGCCGTTCTTCACTTAGAAACATTATTTTTACTATTGTTCGCTCTTAACAATCTAGCAAAGTTGTATTTCATCCTAATTTCTCCATAAGGCATTGATTTTTGTGTGTGTGGTTTTATTTACATGATTTTGGTGGTGGTGGTGGGTTTGGGACACACAGGGGGGGGTATATTTGGGGACTGCTCCTGACACTGCTTGGCACTGCACCCATATGGTGCCAAGGGTTGAGAAGGAGGGGCCGGAACAATGGTGCAGGGTGTAAGGCATCTGATTTGTGCGCACTAGCCTAGGACAGACTGCAGTTCGATTCCCAGGCGTCTCATATGGTCCCCCAAGCCAGGGGTGATTTCTGAGCACATAGCCAGGAGTAACCCCTGAGCGTCACCAGGTGTGGCCCAAAAACAAAAACAAAAACAAAAAGAAAGAGTTGAGAAGGAATTGGTCACATTCATACACACCTAAGCCCCATCTTACGGTTACAGAAATCTGACCAGGAAATGGGTGGGAGGGGGCCAGGGACAGTGCAGCAGGAAAGGCACTCACCTTACACCTTTCCAAGTTGGGTGGGCTCAATCCCCAGCATCCCATAGGGTCCTCTGAGTCCCGCTAGGAGTGAGCCTTGAGCACGAGCCAGGAGTAACCCCTGGCTCATCACAAACGCACACACACACACACAAAAAAAAAACCCAAACCAAACAAGATCGACCAGACACCCGGGAACCATGAGGGAAGCAGTTGAGTTTTCACCCTTTTGGAATCAACCTGACTGTCGCCCAAAAAGGCAGAGCCCCAGGCACCATTCACAAAAAAGCTGTCACAGGCTGTGTGTTTCTGGGAGAGCATTTTTGGGGTGCTCACACTGGCGGTGGTCAGGGCTTACTCCTAGCTCTGTGCACAGGAATTACTCCTGGTGGGGATCGGAGGACCCTGTGGAATGCCGGGGATTGAACCTGGGTGGCTTGCTTGCTAGGCAAATGCTCTCTCCTTTATGTGCCATCACTCCAGGACCCGGAGAAGCCCTTGTTGAACTTGCACAACGGTTGCTAACACATAACTGGGACAATCAGTGACTGTTAGGATGTGTCTGAAGTTCGGTGGGGGCGTTTCCTAATTGTTTGGGTGACCCCATTCCAGCTTGCACTTCACAATCCGATCAGCCTCGTTCTGATCTTCGTGACATAGTCCTTCGTGCCTAGTCCCCTTTGCCCAGGTCAAGAATGGGTCACTTAGGGCTGGAGAGATAGCACAGCGGTAGGACGTTTGCTTTGCATGTGGCTGACCCCGTTTGATTCCTGGCATCCCATGAGGTTCTCCAACCTGCTAGGGGTGATTTCTGAGTGCAGAGTCAGGAGTAACCACTGAGCATCGCTGGGTGTGGCCCCCAAAGCAAACAATCGAGTTTAAAAAGGGACCCTGTGAGATGCCAAGGATTGAACCTGAGTCTGCTATGTGCCAGACAAGTGCCCTCCCTGCTGTGCTATGGCTCTGGCCCCATTAGCTTCCTCTTTCTGACTTCAGGTGTGGGGGATTCTGGGAAGTGGGACACACTGGGCAAAGGCCAAAATGACCGAGAGAGGGCGGTGAGGGAATCCCACACAGCAGGTATGTCTGCAGCTGAGGCCAGCTGGGCAGTGCAGTCAGAGGAGGGAGATCATGAAGCTTTTCCTCCCGGAATTCCCACGGAGAAAGCTCACCCAAGAGACTGAGGGAATGCACAGCAGCCCCCGAAAAGGCCAGAGGAGACAGCTGGTGTCTGAACCTGGAAAAAAAACAATCAGTACTGAGGCCAAAACAATAGCACAGGGGAAGGCATTTACCTTGCATGAAGCTGACCTGGGTTCAATTATCTGGCATTCTATATAGATCCCTGAGCACTACCAGGAATAATTTCTTTTTTTGTTTGTTTTTTGGGAGGGGCACATCCGGCGGCGTTCAGGGGTTACTCCTGGCTTTGCACTCAGAAATCACCCCTGGGTTGGGGACCGAACTTGCATCCATCCTGGGTCAGTCACATGCAAGGCAAACACCCTACTGCTGTGCTATCTTTCCCCAAGGAGTAATTTCTGAGCACAGAGCCAGAAGTGACCCCTGAATGCATCGCCCAGTGTGGCCCCAAAAGAAAGAAATTAGAAATAATCTTGTTGGAGGGTCACACCTAGCAGTGCTCAGGAAAGGCTCCTGGTAGGTGCTCTGGGATTATGCATTGTTGGGGGTTGGATCCCAGCCCCCCTGCAGGCCAGGGCATCTTCTTAAACCTTATTACTCCCCGGGTTTCCAACCCGGTAGCTTTTCTTATGCCTGAGTATTTCATTTGCAACCTGGCCCAGCTGCATTTTTCTATGGGTCTGTTTTCAATGTCCTTGGCCTTTATTGCTCTTGTTCTTTTTTTTTTTTTTTTGTCACATCCAACTGTGCTCAGGGCTTTCAGCTTCCTGGCTCAGTAATCGCTCCTGGAAGGGTCTGGGGACCCTATGGGATACTGGGGATCAAACCTGGGTGGGCCACAAACAAGGCAAACCTCCCCCCCCCCAATATTGCTCTGGCCCTGTCTTATGGATTCTGACAGGCCTTCTACAGAGGTTTCGGTCTCTTCGGGAGTCCCAGTGTGACTGTATTACCCGGGTTACACCAGGCAGCCCACCTCCCCTGGGCTGCTTACTCTGGCCAGAGACAAAAGCTCCTGGTGGGAGGTGGGCAGGGTGACAGGGGAAGCTTGGGGTCTTAGGGCTGGGCCCTGCAGTGGACAGGCGGCAAGTCTGCCGGCTGCAGGGTGTTTCCCTGAATTCCTGGGGTGGGGGACCTGGCGGAACCGAGGTGGGGACCTCAGGATGCCCCCCTCTGCACTCACTCCCTGTGGGGTGCTCTGGTTCTTTAGGGCTGGAGGCTGCGTAGCCGGGCTTAGGAAAATAGTCACCAGGATGGGGCCAGGATGATCTGGGGGTTGATCTCCAGCATGCCATGGGGTCCCCCAGCCTGCCACGGGGGGTGGCTTGTGAACTCAGAGCCCAGAAAATGCAAAGCCTGAGCACCAGCAGATTGGGCCCATAAACAAAGCAAACAACAACAACAAAACCAAAACCCGGGGCCAGGGCGATGGCACAGTGGTAGGGAATTTGCCTTGCATGAAGCCAAGCCGGGACGGACCTGGGTTCGATTCCCGAGCCAGCCAGAGGTGGTTTCTGCTGCGCAGAGTCCAGAGGAACCCCTGAGCACCCCAAAACTAAGAAAACCGAGCCCAAACAAACAATCATTAAAGGCCTTCAGATTAGTCCGACTGTCCATTCCCTCTGTACCCCCCGCACCCCCATTAGGCCAGGTGTACAGCGTCGTGCGTGTCAAGTTGGGGTCCCTGCGGGTCCCGGCCCCGCCACGCCCCATGCCGCCCCCCGCTCCCCGCCGCTCCCCGTCCTCCCGCGCCGCCCGCGGACTACAAGTCCCAGCATGCCCCGCGCGGCGCCGCGCGCTTCCGGTGCTGCGCAGTTTCCGGAGCGGATCCCGGCGCAACCCGGAGCCCGGATCCGATCCCGCGCCGCACGCGCCGCGGCCCAGGTAAAGCGCGGGGCCCCGCCGATCCCCGCCCGCCCGCCCGCGCGCGCTCGCCCCGGGACGCCCCGAGCCGCCCGAGCCGCGCCGCGCCGCTCCGCGCCCCCGCGGTGGGCACCGGCTCGCGCCCGCCGCCGCCGCCCGGTCCAGCCGCCGCGCCGCCGGTTCTTTGTTCCAGTCGCGGGCGCGGGCTCCGCGGGCGATCGGACCCAAAACCCGGCTGGATTCCGCCGCGGAGCCGCGCGGGATCGCCCGCCCGCGCCCCAGCCCCAGCCCCAGCCCCAGCCCCGAGCCCCGGGCCCCGCAGGCCCGCAGCCCCCCGGGCCCGTGACGTCACGCCGGCCCCCCACCCCTCGGGCTGCGTCCCGGGAGGGTCCCCCAGGCCCCCAGCTGGGCGCCCCGCTTTCTGCACCGGCTCCCCACCCAGGCCCCGCAGACAGACAGACAGGCAGGCAGGCAGGCAGGCAGGCGGTGGAGCCTGGCCCTTGGGGGTCTCTGGGGAGCCGGGCTGGGGCCTTTCTTCTCCCACATCCTTGGGTTTTCTTTCTTTTTGTTTTTCTCTTTTTGGGGGTCCCACCCTGCAGCACTCAGGGGTTCCTCCTGGCTCTGCACTCAGAAACAGCTCCTGGCAGGCTTGGGGGGCCCTTTGGGACGCCCAGATTCGAACCAACGTCAGTCCTGGGTCGTCCACTTTACCCCCTGGGCCACCTCTCCAGCCCCTTTCCTTCTTCTTTTTCTTAAGTTTCCCTTTGCACAGCTCTTGACATTGCCCCGCTTTCTGTCCGCCTGTCCTGTCCGGTGCAAAGGGCCCAGAGGTCTGGTCTACACGTGCTCCTTGCAGCCTGGGGGACCCTCGGTGGCTTCTTCCAGGAGCCCCGGCCCCCCCTTGAAACACACACACTTACACACACATGTTGACTTTCAGTCCCCCCTGGGACACCAGGCCACCCCGTAGACCGTGGGGGAGACCTGGATGGTTCCCCCCAGCCAGGGGAGGCCGCAGTCGGGGTGAACCGGCCTTGGGTTTCCTGCAGGAGCCTGGCCTGGTAGGCCTCGGCAGTCTGCCAGGGCTCCAGCAGGTGGAGTCTCCAATGGTGCGCCCTTCACCCCTGCATGGAGTCTGGGGATCAAACCTGGACACTGTCTGGCCCCCCCTCAGCTCCCTGTACTGGCCCGGGTTGGACAGAACACAGTTCTGTGCGCCACAAGGCCCCCTTGGCCCCCCCATGCCATGTCACAACGCTCTGGAACCTGTCACACAAGGGACCCGGGGAAAACAGGCTGATAGACACACCCCAGAGTCCCATGCCTACCCTGGACATTGTTGAGTTTGGGTCTGTTTGTTTGCTTTTATTTTTATTTATTTATTTTTGGTTTTGGGCTCACACCCAGCAGCGCTTGGGCCACTCCCTGGCAGGCTCGGGGGACCATATGGGATGCCAGGATTCCAACCACTGTCCTCTGCATGCAAGGCTAATGCCTTACCTCCATGCTATCTCTCCTGCCCCTGTTTGTTTTTAAACTTTATTGATTGATTGATTGATTGGTTGGTTGGTTTTTGGGCCACACCCAGCAGTGCTCAGGGGGTCACTCCTGGCTCTGCACTCAGAAATTGCCCCTGGTAGGCATGGGGGACCATATGGGATGCAGGGAATCGAACTGGGTCCCTCCTGGATTGGCCACATGCAAGGCAAATGCCCTGCCGCTGTGCTATGTCTCCAGCCCCAAATATTAGAATATTCTTTATTTTGTTTGCCTTTCTTTGTTTGTTTTTTGGCCACACCCAGTGGTACTTAGAGGCTATTTCTGGCTTAGGGGACCATATGGGATGCTGGGGATTGAACCCGTGTCCTTTGTGGGTCGGCTGTGTGCCAGGCAAATGCCCTACTATTATGTTACCACTCTGGCCCCTTGGGTCTGTTTTGCTACTGTTTTGCCCACATCAGTGTGTGTGTGTGTGTGTGTGTGTGTGTGTTTTGTTATTATTTTCCCCACATGTGTGTGTGGGGGGGGCACACTCTGGTTACTCCTGGCAGGCTGGGGCAGAGTGGTTATGGGATGCTGGGGATCGAAGTCGTGTGTCTGCATGCAAGACAACCCCACTATGCTTTTGCTCCGGCCCCCACATCACTATCTTTTCTCATAAAGACGAAGGCAGCCGTGCATTCCTACTCCCAGCACGCTCTATGGCGCTCTGCTCTGACCACTCTCCTTTTTTTTTTTCTTTTTGTTGGTCTCTCTCCTGTCTTCATCCTGTGCTTGGGGGTCTCCCACATGGGCAGAAGAGGAACCCCCAGAGAGCAGACCCCAAGTGGGAACACCCCTTTGCAAAGTGCAGAACCGTCTCAGGTAGTGGTGAGAGGTCAGAGCCTCTGCTTGGTCTGACCCTTGCATGAGTGAATTGACAGACAGATGGACAGGACAGACCTGCTGATCCGGCATTCTCTATCCCAAGAAAGAGCTTGATGCCCCCTGGGTCCCCTCATCTCCGTGCCAGATCGGTGACACCATCCAGCTCACCCCCCAGAGGTCTACGTAAAGGGCCTGTGGGGCCTCCTCTTGGGGGTTGGTTGCTGGGGAGATTTTGGGGCGAGGGCACAGGGCACTGTGGTGAGCTGGAGTGATTGTCACTGTGGATGGACAGGGATGGGGACCCGGCTCACTGTATCCCCATCACACAGACCTAGCAGGACACTCGGCCAATGGGGGGATGGCGGGACCATGAGGAGCCCCATCACTGCTGCAGGAAGGGGAGAATGTGTGTGTGTGTGTGTGTGTGTGTGTGATGTGTGTGTGTGTGTGTGTGTGAATATAAAAGTGAATGAGAGGGGCTGGAGCTGTGGTGCAAGTGGTAAGGTGTCTACCTTGTGTGCACTAGCCTAGGACGGACTATGGTTCGATCCCCCCTGGTGTACCATATGATTCCCCAAGCCAGGAGCGATTTCTGAGCACATAGCCAGCGTCACTGGGTGTGGCTGAATAAAAAACAAACAAACAAAAGAATTGAATGAGAGAGATAGTACAGTGGTAGGACATCTTCTTTGCAAGCTGCCGACCCAAGGCAGATAGTGGTTCCATTCGCATCACTCCATATGGTCCATGAGCCTGCCAGGGGTGATTTCTGAGCTCAGAGCCAGTAGTAACCCCTGAGCGCTGCTGGGTGTGAACCCCCCCCCCCCAAATAAAGTCTGAGAATGAGACTATATGGGCGTGAGAATGTTTGTGTGTGTGTGAGACCGACCATAAGGTACACAAGACACCAACAACCTCTTGCAAATGCCTTTTTCTCCTTTGCTTATTATTGTTGTTGTTGTTGTTAGCCACATCCTGTTAGGTGACCATCTCCTTTTATCCTCAACAAAGGCCTTTTTCAACTTCCTCTTTCCTTTTTCACCTGTCTTTGATGTGTAAAAGTCCACCTAGCCTAGATTACTTTTTTTTGTTTTGTTTTGTTTTTTGTTTTTGTTTTTGGGTCACACTCAGGGGTTACTCCTGGCTCTGTTCTCAGAAATGGCTCCTGGCAGGCATAGGGGACTAATTGGGATGCCAGGAATTGAATTGGGGTCCATCCTGCGTTGGCCGTGTACAAGGCAAACGACCTACTGCTGTGCTATCTCTCCAGCCCCTGGCTTGGTTTCTTTTTCTTTTTTTTAATTTTATTCTTTTTTTTTTTTTTCTTTCTGTTTTTGGGCCACACCACCCGGCAGTGCTCAGGGGTTACTCTGGCTGTCTGCTCAGAAATAGCTCCTGGCAGGCACGGGGGACCATATGGGACACCCAGGATTCGAACCAACCACCTTTGGTCCTGGATCGGCTGCTTGCAAGGCAAACACCGCTGTGCTATCTCTCCGGGCCCCTTAATTTTATTCTTTTTTTTTTTTTTTTTTTTTTTTATTTTTGGGCCACACCCGGTAACACTCAGGGGTTACTCCTGGCTATGTGCTCAGAAGTTGCTCCTGGCTTGGGGGACCATATGGGACACCGGGGGGTCGAACCGCGGTCCGTCCAAGGCTAGCGCAGGCAAGGCAGGCACCTTACCTTTAGCGCCACCGCCCGGCCCCTTAATTTTATTCTTAAGCTTGGTTTCTTAATTCACACATTGATCCTGCTTCAGATTGTTCACCCCAGGTTGGAAATATGGCATGTGCTCAGGGCTGACTCCCTGCTTTGTGCTCGCTCAGGGATCACCCCTGGGGTGCTCAGGGCACCATCTGTGGGACTGGAGATGGGAATCTCCCAGACCCACTTTCCCTTGGCCCCTCCCTGTGTTATCTTTAGAGCTGACAGTTGTCGCTGTCCCTTGCCTGGTTTGGGAGCTAGCCATGTTTTCTGCAGGCCAGCCTGACTGGCTCGAGTGGCGGCAGAGAATGAACCAGAGCCATGTTCCAGCACCCCCTGCTGCAGGCCAGGGCTAGAGCCATAACATAGCTGAGAAGGCGCTTGCCTTGCTCGTAGCTGGCCTGGGGAAGATCCAGGTTCGATCCCCAGCATCCCATATGGTCCCTTGAGCCAGCCAGGAGTGATTTCTGAGTGCAGAGCCAGGAGGAACTCCCGAGCGACGCCAGGTGGGACCCAAAAACCAAACCAAACAGAAAGAAGTGGGGGTGGCGTGGGGTGTAGCCTTGCCTGCTACCCCTGGCCCGTGCGTAGTCCTGAGATGTATCCCAGCTGGCAGAGTGAAGTAATGACAGTCCCTTTACTGCCTCCCTCCCCAGGACAGGCCACATCCTGCAGAGAGCTGGAAGCACTTGTGAGGCCATAGAGTCACTGAGCATGGCCAGGAGAAGGCCGTGGTCCCCCAAGAAGACCTGCTGGCAACCCTTCCCTCTGCTGTGATCCTGTGACAGCCCCCCAGTCTGTGCCCCCTGCAGAGGAAGCCAACACATAGTCCTGAGTCGGTTTTGTACCAGGCGCATTGCAAGGTGGAGTGGACTCAGGTTCTGGGGTCCCATGTGGGTACAGCTCGGCCACCACACCCTTTTCCCAGTCCTGTCGTGTGGTGTCTGGGTGGGGCGTGGCTATACTCATGTGAGCCATTGGCTCTGCCACTGTCTTTGTTACGTGGGTCCACAGATTCCAGACATTCAGATGGGGTCCGGGGTGTACAGGGACAAGGACAAGGCCAAGGGTGGGGTGGCACCCAGTTAAGGGAGCCCCAGGCCCAAGCGTGACAGAGGGGAACCAGGTTTGGAGGGGGCATTTGAGTGACTGCCCAGTGAGAGAGAGAGACTACATGCTGTCTCCCTGTACCCCCACATGAGAGAGAGAAAGGAGAGAGAGAATGCATGCTTTCTCCCTGTACCCCCACACGGCAGAGGCCGGGGCCATCAGATCCCAGCTCGTGCTTGGGAGTTGGAGGCCTCAGAATAGACTCATTCACAGCACTGCCCCCCCACGTGCATGAGGGGGGTGCAACGCCATTGCTGGCCATGGAGTTGCCTCCTGAGTAAGCTTCAGCATGTGACCTAGGCCAGGAGGAAGGGTTTTGTGAGAACGCACGGTGTCCTGTACGCCATGGCAAGCACTGAACTGTGTGCCTGGGACCAGATCAGATCTTACCTACTGGGCTGGAGCCATAGTACCGCATGGAGGGCACTTGCTTTGCTGCATGGGGTTGACCCTGTTCCATCTCCAGCATCCCATATGGTCCCCCAAGTCTGCCAGGAACAATTTCTGAGCACAGAGCCAGAAGAACTCCTGAGTGCTGTAGGTTATGGGCAAAAACAAAACAAACAACAAAATCAGCTCCTATCCACCCAACTTCTGGAGTACAGTTCCCAGCCCAGCGCACAGTCAGGGCACCCCACGGCATGCCTCTGTCAAGAACATTCTGACACCAGCTGTGGGCAGCCTCTGTGTACCTGGTCTGTCTGTGCGGGTGGCCTTAAAAGCTCACCAGTGCTTTATCTCCCCATGCAGGTGTCCACCATGGCCACTGAGGATGGCAGTGAGGAGATCCTGTTTGTATGTAAGTGTGTTCCTGGGGATGGAGATACTGCGTGAACTGGGAAAGTGGGAAGAAGCCACATGCTTTCTCCTTCCAATTTCTGAAGCTATTTCTTTTTTTTTTTTTTTTTTTTGGTTTTTTGGGCCACACCCATTTGACGCTCAGGGGTTACTCCTGGCTATGTGCTCAGAAATCGCCCCTGGCTTGGGGGGACCATATGGGACGCCGGGGAATCGAACCGCGGTCCTTCCTTGGCTAGCGCTTGCAAGGCAGACACTTTACCTCCAGCGCCACCTACCCGGCCCCCTGAAGCTATTTCTTTCTCTATAAATCCCAGAAGTGTGATTTACTTTCCAGGAAGTAGCCTGCTGTGGGAGATGGTCTCAGGAAGGATCTTCCGCAGAAGCCCCCACACAGGCCCTTGGAAGAGGGTTGGGGGTGTTGGTTCAGAAAAGCAGGCAGGGTGGGGGGTAATGAGCCTGTCACAGGGTGGACTGTATGTGCTTTGAATACCCAGATGCTTCCTCTTCCTTCTCTTCGTGTTGTGCTCCCACTCTTCATCTTTGGGCAGGGAGCCACTGCTGGGCGCTCCCATTTGCCCGGGCTGACTGCTGCAGGTTGTCTCTGGGGGCTATCAATCACCCTGTGACCCGGTGCTGGTGTGTTTTACAGGGTGTGAAGACTGCAGCCAGTACCACGACTCTGAGTGTCCAGAACTGGGCCCCGTGGTCATGGTCAAAGACTCATTTGTGCTCAGCAGAGCCAGGTAAGTGTGTGCTATGGGCTGAGAGCCCAGCTAGCTCTATTATCATGGGAAGATACTGTAGACCCATCATGTAAAAAGTAGGCAGCAGGGGCCAGAGTGAGGGCACCGCAGGGCACAGCAGGGAGGATCCCCACTAATGGCTCCCAGCTTCTCACTGTGTGGCCACTGTCTCATTTGGTTTATGAAGCCCAGCCGGCAGCCCCTCTCCTGCTCCTGCTCATGTCCCAGAGGGGAGGCCTGGAAGTTGGGGGATGATTCTGTTTGTGGGGGCTTGAGGGCCACACCTAGCAGTGCTCAGAACCTACTCCTGCCTCTGTGCTCAGGGATTACTCCTGATGAGGTTCTGGGCTTACTCCCATCTCTGTGCTTAATGACCACTTCCGGTGGGACTCTGGGCACAGGGTGCTGTTACAGGATTTGAACCAGGGTTGTGACTATAGGTCCTGGTATAGGGAATGACCTTTCCCCTGTACTGTCTCAAGCCCCAGAGGTTTTGTGTGTGTGTGTTGTTGTTGTTGTTGTTGTTGTTTTGGGGGGCACACCTGGCAGTGCTCAGGGGTTACTTCTGGCTCTGCACCCAGAAATTGCTCCTGGCAGACTCAAGGGACCAATAGGATGCTAGGAATTGAACCCGGGTCCGTCCCAGGTGGTCCGCATGCAAGGCCTACGTTCTATCACTGTGCCTGGTTGAGTCCAGCCCCTCAAGTTCCAGAGTTATGGTCCTAGAGGTGCCTCTGCTGACCTTCACTCCTTGTGTGCCTTCCTCATCATTCCTTGCCTCCTGAAAACAGTCAGGAGTGGTCTTCCCTAGAAATCTGGCCAGTTCTTCCTGGTCCTCAGCCCTCACGAGCCCTGAAGAAACCCAGCCAAACCATATGAATGCAGGAGGGGGCACCTTCTGTGGTCAGTGCCCACCGCCCTCTTACATCATGTGTCCCCGACTTCACTTTCTTTAGTGAGGTAGCCAAATCTGCTGAGATCATTGGGGCCTAATCCACATGGCCCTGAGCTCTCTGCTGTACAGCAGATCTGGTGGACCTGTCAGCCAGACACCAGGGCTCTCAGATCCCGGGGAGCAGTCGGAGTGGAGTCCTTGCACTGGCCTCAGGCCCTCATCTCTGCCCTGGTGGCCTCTCCAGGTCTTCCCTTCCCTCCAACTTGGAGATCCGCCGGCTGGAGGACGGTGCCGAAGGCGTGTTTGCCGTGACGCAGCTGGTAAAGCGGACCCAGTTCGGTCCCTTCGAGTCTAGGAGGGTGGCCAAGTGGGAGAAGGAGTCTGCGTTCCCGCTGAAGGTAAAGTGGTTCCCCACCTTGCCCTGTGCTTTGTGCTAGGGAGCTCAGAGCCCAGTGCCAAGGCTGGCGTGGGCTTGAAGCAGATGGGCCTGGTGTCCTGGGAGGGTCTTTGCCCAGTTTGGTTGGTTTCCCCAAGGGGAGAGGATGCCCCAGTTCCTCCTGGGTTTTCCTCATTGATTTCAGCTTTTAAGCACGCCCCTCATGGGGTCAACCACGCCCCTTGTGAGTATTAGCCACGCCCCTGGGTTTCAGCTCCTCCCTCTAATGGTTATAGCCACTCCCCCTTGTGGGTTTCAGCTCTGCCCCTGGTTTCATCTTCAAGCCCCGCCCCTCATGGTGTCAGCCACGCCCCTCTTCCATCTGGGGGGTTTCAGTGGAAGCCATTAGGTCAGTGTCCACCAGTTCACATCCTCACAGCATCACCCCCATTGTCCCCCACTGCTCCTCGGCCTCCCTCAGTCCTCTGTGATGATGTTATTGTCATCAGGGAAGGATTTAGGGGGTGGTTTCAAGGCTCTCCCCAAGGGCAGGGGCACCGCTGAGGCAACGAGGAGCGATGCAGAAGAGCACGGTAGGGATGGGACGTGGAAGCCCCCAGAGCCCGGGGTGGGTCGTTCCTGCACCCCTGCCCCTTGGGATCTTCATGGCTACCTGAGAGGGGTGGGAGCAGGTCCCGCTGTCCAGTGAAGCTTCGAGCGATGGGGGTGGGACAATGGCCCCTCGGTAGAGTGGACCCCGGGGTGGGCTCCCCACAGAAGCCAGGTACCCTGGGCAGATTTCAGCACAAGGTGGTGCAGGAGGCAAAGCAGGTGAGATGGGGAGAGAGCGGAAGTGAGGGGGCCTTCCTTGTTGGTGGTCTTGGGGACGCCTGAACCCCTTACCCACATGGGGCCTCCCCTGTGCTCTGGGTCCCTCATGTGGCCCAAACAGTGCGGCCTTCTTCCCCCTGTCCTGTCTTTTCCCCATTCCCCTCACTTCTGAGAGTGCCACTCTGGGAGGTGACTCCTGACTCTAGCAGTGGGGACCCCTTGGAAAAGCCCAGGACAGGACAGGGCTTCTAAGGGGAGAGGAAGCCAGGATCCAAGTCAGCAGTCTTGCACTTGGTTTTGGGATCATGGTCGAGCCTCAGAGCATTCCTGTCCCCCCACCAATCAGGCCCCAGATTTCTGTCACCGGCCTCTATTGCCACTGGGCCAGCTGTGCTGGGAATGGGGGGAACTCAGATCTGGGCACAGCTGGCCTGGAGGTGATGTGGGAGGACTCCCGTGCCTTCAGGTCTCAGGACCCGGCTGTCTCCTGCCTTGGGTGCCCCCCACAGCTGCCTGAACCCCGCTCTCCGTGCTCCCCGCAGGTGTTCCAGAAGGACGGGCAGCCCGTGTGCTTCGACACCTCCAACGAAGACGACTGCAACTGGATGATGCTGGTGCGGCCAGCTGCGGATGCCGAACACCAGAACCTCACGGCCTACCAGCGGGGCTCCGACGTCTACTTCACCACCCTGCGCGACATCCCCCCGGGCACTGAGCTGCGCGTTTGGTACGCCGCCTTCTACGCCAAGAAGATGGACAAGCCCATGCTGAAGGCAGTCAGCGCCAACGCCCCCGGTACTGCCCTGCCTGGCCTGGGGTGGAGTGCGCAGGACCCAGGCGGAGTTGGGGTTCAGCCATCAGGAGGCTGTGGGCTGGATCCTGCCTGGGGATCCAAGTGTCACTTGGCTGTACTAGGTGACAGCTCCCCGAGCCTCCACCGCCTCCCCACAAGGACCCTCACTGACACTTCTGACACCTTGTGGGTTCTGGTTCTGGGTGGGCCTGAGTCTTGGACCCAGCAGACGGGTGGGTGGGTGGGTGGGTGTTAGGAGGATTAGGGGTCCCCACGGGTGCCCACATGGTCTGGGTTCTATGTGCAGGAAGAGAATCTGATTTCATGGGGTCTTCTGGGTTGTTTTTTTGTTTTGTTTTGTTTTGTTTTTGTTTTTTGCTTTTGCTTTTGTTTTTAGGATTTGGGGCCCCACCAGGCAGAGCACAGGATTTCTTCTTGGCTCTGTGTTCAGGCACATCACCGTTGGGTCTTCCCCACCGTGCTCTTACGCATCGCTCCTCGCTGTCTCAAGTGTATGTGGTACCAGGGATTGAACCCAAGTCAGCCACGTGCAAGGCCAGCACCTGCACTACTGTACTGTTCTCTGGCCTTTGGGTCTTGTTTTTTTTTTTCTTGTTGTTGTTGTTGTTCTCTTTTTGGTTTTGGTTTTTGGGCCACCCCCGGTGGTGCTCAGGGGTTACTCCTGGCTTTTCACTCAGAAATTGCTCCTAGCAGGCTCGGGGACCATATGGGATGCCGGGGATTAAACCTGTGTCCATCCTGGGTCGGCTGAGGGCAGGGTAAATGTTGTGCTATATCTCTAGCCCCTATTTTTGTTTTACTTTGTTTTGGGTCACATCCTGCACTGTTCAGGGCTTACTTCCTGGCTCTGCACTCAGGAATCACTCTGGCAGGCTCAGTGGACCCTTTGGGATGCCGGGGATCGAATCCAGGTCAGCCATGTGCAAGGCAAATGCCCTTCCTGGTGTGCACTGGACCTGGGTCTTAATGGCTTTGACACGAGAAGGGATTTAGGACCTAGAGTCGCCCCCAGTACCCCCTTTTTACAACACCCCTCTTGATTCCTGAGAAACTGGTGTCCCTGGCTCTTCCTGACTCCATGCCCGCCGCTTCCCTGGCTGTTCTACCTGGGGTGCATGTAGAGTGATGTCCTTATCCCCCATCTTGTCTGTGCCCTGCAGGTTCCACATTATGGCCCAGCCTCTGCTCCTGCCGGGTGCATTTCACTGACGCGGAATCTTAGGGGAGACCTGAGCGTGTCTGAGGGGGAAAACCACCTGGGCCTCACCCTCCTTCTCCCCTCTTGTCTCCCAAAGTCTCAGGCACCCCCGAGAACAGCACTCCAGCGGACTCGGAGCCCAACCAATGGGGATGCAAAGTGTGTGCCGCTGTCTTCACAGAGCTGCAACTTCTGAACGGTGAGGGGTGCCATGGGGGCCACACTCCCACCCTGCCCCACCTCTGGGGCTCTTTGTGATGTCCACTCTGCCGACCCCCTTTCTCTACCCTGCCCCAGTCTTGCTCCCTGCTGCCACTGGCCTGTCCACAGCCTTGTGGCTCTTTACTCTTCCAATGTCTTTTATTTTGTTGGTTTTGGGGCCACACCTGGCTGTGCTCAGGGGTTACTCCTGCCTCTGCATTTAGGAATGACTCCTGGCATACTCAGGGGACCTTATGGGATGTTGTGGATTGAACTCAGGTCAGCCAAGTACAAGGCAGACACCCTACCTACTGTGCTATCGCTCCAGCCAGGCATCATTCACTGTTAAACACTTATGGAAAAAAAATTTTTTTTGGATTTTGGGGCCACACTTGGTGGCACTCAGGGGTTACTCCTGGCAGACTCAGGGGACTTTGTGGGATGCCGGGGATCAAACAAGTTTAGCCCAGTGCAAGGCAAATGCCCTCCCTACTGTGATATTGCTCCAGCCATCTTTTTTTTTTTTTTTTTTTTTGGGGGGGGGCACACCTGGCAGCGCTCAGGGGTTACTCCTGGCAGGCTCAGGAAACCCTATGGGCTGCTGGGGATCAAACCCGGGTCTGTTCCAGTTTGGCCTCGTGCAAGGCAAATGCCCTACTATTGTGCTATTGCTTTGGCCCCACCAGTCATCTCTTTTTTAAAATTTAATTAATTTATTTATTTTTGCAGATCTAATCCAGGGACCCAGAACAAAGGGCAGGTACTAAGCCTGTCATTGGCAGGACCAGCAGCCTGGGTCTCATGTGCACGGGGTCTTGCCTTCAGTTACCCCACTTTCTGGTGCCCCCCCCCCCCCCCCGACTCCTGGGTGCCAGAACGGACATGGGATGTGGTTTTCACACCTACCTGGCTTCTGGGGTGTCTCTGCTCTGTCCTTGCCCCTAGTCTCCCGCCATAGGCCCCGCTGGGCCCTTCCTCATTGGTCCTCCCTGGATCTCCACCATTGCTTACTTTTTTTTTTTTTTTTTTTTTTTGGTTTTTGGTTTTTGGGCCACACCCTGTGCCGCTCAGGGGTTACTCCTGGCTATGCGCTCAGAAGTTGCTCCTGGCTTCTTGGGGGACCATATGGGACACCGGGGGATCGAACCGCGGTCCGTCCTAGGCTAGCGCAGGCAAGGCAGGCACCTTACCTCCAGCGCCACCGCCCGGCCCACACCATTGCTTACTTTGCAGCATGTCCACCACGGGGAGTTGGGAAAGGATGCAACTACTTCAAGGCTGTCAGCACATGGCCAGGAGACCCCAGGGTGGCCCACGCCTTCCCCTGCTGCTCTTCCTGACCCTACCCTGCACCCCCTGTGCCGTATGGCCAGGGCACTCCCATTCTCGTTCTTGGCAGCCTCACACTGGAGGGTGGCCCCTCTCAAAGGAGGACTAACAGGGACCATAAAGCCAGCCAACCAAGGGCTGCAGCGATCCGCACTATCCCTCCCTTCCAGCAGAGGGCAGCAGTGACCTTCACTGACCCATGTCCCTGCTGTGTCTCCTGCAGAGCATTTTTTTTTTTTTTTGGTTTTTGGGTCATACCTGGCAGAGCTCAGGGCTTCCTCCTGGCTCTACGCTTAGAAATTGCTCCTGGCAGGCTCGGGGGACCATATGGAATGTCAGGGTTTGAACCATCGTCCTGCATGCAAGGCAAACACCCTATCTCCATGCTATCTCTCCGGCCCCGCCTACAGAGCATTTACTGGGTCACCTAGAGCAAGCCAAGAGCCTCCCTCCTGCCGCCCAGCCCGAGGCCCCTGCAGAGAAGGGGCCAGATGGTCCCCAGGGGGAGCCACCCCCCACGCCCAAGGCCAGCGTTGGCCCCAAAGAGACAAAGAAAAAGCCTCGAAAGGGGAGAAAACCCAAAGGCTCAAAGCCCGAGCAGCCTCTCGTCATCCTGGATGGCAAAGGACCAGCAGGTGGGCCTGGGGGAGGGAAGGCTGGCAGGGGGACTGGAGCAGGGTCATCAGGGAGTCTGGGGGCCCCCCTGGAGAGACGGGCATTCTGGTGCCCCCACTGGGCTATCTTCCTAGAAGGAGAATTAATACCCTGCTTGCAGGCTTTATTTTATTTATTTATTTGTTTGTTTATTCATTTATTCATTTATTTTTGGTTTTGGGTCACACCTGCTGGTGCTCAGGGTTTACTCCTGGCTCTTTACTCAGAAGTCACTCCTGGCACTGCTTGTGGGGGACCCCATGTGGGGGTGCTAAGGACCGAACCTGGGTCACCCCTTGAGCCATCTCCCTGGCCCTCGAGACTAGTTTTCCAGAGAGTTCCAGTGTCTGGGCTGCGGCTCTGGAGAGGCCCGGAGTTCCAATCCCAGTTCCACATGGCCTCCCCCACTCCGAGCACCTCTGGGCCAGACCCCACATCTGAAGGGCTGAAGCAATCCTATGAGCCCCCTAGTGTCCGCCTTGGGGTGTGGGGAGCCCCCTCCCCTCATGTGCCTGTGAGGACACGCTGGCTTGGGAGCGGTGTTCCTTGTCTCCCTGGCCACTGCTCCTGCCTGGCTGCTGTCTGGGCGGGCTGGGGCTGGAATGGGGCTGGGGCTGTCCCCTGCCCCCATGACGACCCAGCTACCTGACCCCCTCCATCCTCAGAGCAAGTGGCAGAGATCGTGACTGAGGTGCCCCCGGACGAGCCTGTGGCCGCGGCGCCTGACGAGCGGATCATGGAGCTGGTGTTGGGGAAACTGACCACCAGCACTGGGGATCCCAGCCCGGTACCAAAGTAAGTGCGGCTCGTGCTGCACCGGGGATACTGTGGGCAGTTGGCCATGTGGCCGTTGCAGGCTCAGGTCCCAGCAGAAGGACCCATCCCAGAGGGTTGGGTTATTTCCTGGTATGGGAGCATGCTCAGGAGCCCAGAATGTCTAGAGTGGAAGGTTTTTTTGTGGGGGAGATTTTTAGGCCACACCTGGCAGTGCTTAGGGATTACTCATGGCTCTGTGCACGGAAATCACTCCTGGCAGACTCAGGAGGCCCTATGGAATGCCGGGGATTAAACCTGGGCCAGCCACATACAAGGCACATGCCCTCCCTACTATGCTGTCTCTCTGGAGCAGAGGATTTGAAGGAAATGCTCCCTAGCACAGTCTCTTCATCGTGGTCCAATAAATGCCCCTGAGAGGAAATCGACCACTTCCTCCCCTCCACTTGTTCTGTCAGGGTGGCCAACTTGTCCATCTATTTCTAGAACTTTCCATAGTCTCCGATGGGAAATCTGTGACCTGGCTGAAATGATGGTACAGCAGGCGGACGCTTGCCTTGCACCTGACCCACCTGGGTTCGTTCCTTGACATGCTCCTGCCAGGAGCTGTTTCTGAGTGCAGAGCCAGGAGTAAGCTCCGAAAAAGCCAGGTGTGGCCCAAAAAGCAAACAAACAAGTTCTGTGCTCACTAAACACTGAGCATCCCCGTCCCAGCCTCACCCCATAATGCCAATCACATCCCCCTTCTGTAGCCAGTTCATCCTGCCAGGGGTTGTCCTGTCTGTCGCCCTCACTTGTGGGGTCCCAGAGCCTCTGGCTTTCCTGCTCTACTCTTTGGGATTGGGACCCTTTGGGGGACTCACAGCTGCCTTGTTCATCTGTCCTTTTTTTTTGGGGGGGGGCCACACCTGGTGATGCTCAGGGGTTACTCCTGGCTATGCGCTCGGAAAATGCTCCTAGATTGGGGGACCATATGGAATGCCGGGAGATCGAACCGAGGTTCATCCTAGGCTAGTGCGGACAAGGCAGATGCCTTACTGCTTGTGCCACTGCTACTGCCCTCGTCTCTCTGTCTTTTGGGGAACGAGGGAGAGTTCTCCAAAAGAGAGGCAAGTCGGCGCCGACTAGACTGCCTAGGCCTAAGACTGCTGCTGTGTTCCCACCACTGGCCACTGGCCGTGCATCCCACAGAACTTCCTCCTTCCTGCAGTGCGAGGGGGAGGGGAAGTTGAGTCTGGGGGTGGGCGAGCCAAGGTGGGCCTGGCCTGCACCGGGTTCTGCACCCCGAGCTGGGACTGAAAACGCTCATTGCAGCTGGGGTGTTCTGGGCTTAGGATCGGCTGGGGGTGTGCCCCTGGGTGGATGCTGTGTGTGCCCCTCCAGCTCGGTGGGGGTCGAGGGCACCCTTTCCCAGGGCCGTGGCGGGGGCTGTCTGTCTGACCCTGACCGTGCCCACCTGGCCACCAGGTTCCCCCACCACCCCAGCGGGCCCATCACCCTCAAACGCAGCCTGATCCTGTCGAGCCGCCACGGCATCCGGCGGAAGCTGGTGAGGCTGGGCGAGCACCGGCGCGTGTACCAGTGCAACCTCTGCAGCAAGACCTTCCAGAACAGCAGCAACCTCAGCCGCCACGTGCGCTCCCACGGTAAGTCCCGGGGGCCCGAGTGCTCCCACAGAGAATCCCATGAGTGCGCCCAAAGAGTCTCTTGAATGCTTCTACAGAGAGACCTGTGGAGAGTCCCGTGAGTGATCCCCTGGGGAGTCCCACAAATATTCCCATGGAGAGTCTATGGGTGCTCCCGATTGAACCCTAGGAGTGCTCCCAAGGTGCGTCCAATGAATACTCCATAGTGAATGCCAGGAGTGTTCTCAGGGTCTCTTGAGTGCTCCCAAGGGGAGGTAAATTCCACGAGTGCTCCAATGGGGAGTCCCAGATGTGTTCCCACGGTGTCTTGTGCACGCTCCCAATGTGAGGTGAATCCACATCTGCTCCCATAGTGTCCGTGAGTGCTCCCATGGTGAATCCAATGGGTACTCCCATAGTGAATCCCATGTGTGCTCCAGAGAGTCCCAGGAAGGGGTCCCAAGGGGAGGTGAATCCCATGAGTGCTCCCACATACACCCCTGCAGTGAGTTCCACTTGTGCTCCCACGGTGGTGTGGGGCCGGGGTTGAGGGGCTGTCGGGCCCTGGCCAGCGGGCAGCGGGCGCATCCTTGACCTTGCAGGAGACAAGCTGTTCAAGTGCGAGGAGTGCGCCAAGCTCTTCAGCCGAAAGGAGAGCCTCAAGCAGCACGTGTCCTACAAGCACAGCAAGAACGAGGTGGGCGCCGGGTGGGGTGGGGGTCCCGGGGGGGGGGGGGGCGTGGCGGGACGGTGCTCAGGACGATGCCAGAAGGGCGGCCGCCACTTTGCGCAGGTGGATGCCGAGTACCGGTACCGCTGCAGCACCTGCGAGAAGGCCTTCCGAATGCAGAGCGCCCTGGACTTCCACAACTGCCGCACAGGTGAGCGTGGGGGGCACCCAGGGGTTGGGAGCGGCTTTGCCTGTGGGAGGTGTCTCAGGAGCCCCGTGGCCACTCTGTGCTGTGCGTCCCTCCTTGCTGCTGCCGTCAGTCAGTCCCTTGTGCAGTGGCCTCTGTCCTCCTGTCTGGATGGCACCCCTGGGGGGCAGCCTGAGGTCTCTTTCTCTTGGTTGGGGGGAGACAGAGAGAACCTGTGTGCAGGTGTGAAGTGGCCCCCCATCTTTGGACAGCCCCAGGTGTGGTCCCCCCACCTGAACCCTCCCCATGGAGTAGGAGGAGCCCCATCGGGGAGGACCTGAATTGGGGTCCTGGTCTGAGTGTCTGTGGGATGGATGAGGCGGGCCCATGGTCCAGGGGTCCTCGCTTGCTCCATCTCACAGGACTGACCTGTCCCTTCCTCTCCCTCCCCTCCCGTTTCCTCCTCTCCCTTCACCTTCTCTCTTTTCCCCTCCCCTTCCCTCCTCTGCTCTTCCCTCCTCTCCTCTCCTCTTCCCTCCTCTCCTCTCCTCTCCTCTCCCTTCCTTCCCCCTTTCCTCCTTGCCCCACCTCTCCCCTTCTCTCCTCCTTTCCCCTTCCTTCCTTTTTTCTCCCTTCTCCTCCCCCCCCTTACCTCCCCTTTTTCTCTGCCCACCTCTCCCCTTCTCTTCCCTCCTCTGCTTTCTTTCCCTCCCCTTCCCCATTTCTCCTCTGCTGACCCCCACCTCGTCCCCCGCAGACGACAAGACGTTCCAGTGCGAGCTGTGTTTCCGGTTCTTCTCCACCAACAGCAACCTGTCGAAGCACAAGAAGAAGCACGGGGACAAGCAGTTCGCCTGCGGAGTGTGCAGCAAGCTCTTCTACCGCAAGGACGTCATGCTGGACCACCAGCGGCGCCACCTGGAAGGTGGGCACCCGGCTGCCGGTGAATGGGGGCCAGTGAGCACTGCAGGCCGAGGCCTCGGGTCACAGCCTCCAGGAGGCGCACGCCCCCATCCATCGGTGGTGGTGGTGGGGTGGGGCCGGCTTGGGATGGAATGTTCTGGAAGCACCCCCCCTCCAGAGGCTCCCCAAGAAGGTAAAGGCCAGCTCCACGGGCTTGGGGCTCTGGGTGTCCCCAGGAAAAGAACAGGTTATGATGGGAGAGCAGGGTAGAGGGATCAGGGGAGTAGAAATGAGGCATGGGGTGCTGGGGACCCCAGGCAGCTGCTGAGCCACACGGGAAGCCACCCGGGGAGGGAGGGATTTGGGGCGACTTGGGACCTTCCCGGGAGCTACTCGGCTTAACCTTTAAAACCTGCTTTCCACGCCTGCCCATCCGAAGGCCTCCCCAGGGCTGAGAAGCGGCTCAGCAGCTGGGTGCAAGCTTGGTGCATGGGAATACCCTCATCTGGCCTATGGCTCCCAATCCTTGTGTGTGGCCCCCCAAAAATCCCAGCTCTGCTGTGCTGTGCGTAGATACTCTTTTGTGGAGGAAAAGGGGAGAACCTGCTTATTAGGGACTCAGGACTCTCCACCCTGTGACCTGAGCTCCAGGCCAAGTGGGCCCCACTTGGGGTTGTCCAGGGGTCCCCATCACCCCCTGGGAAACCAAGGCCTGTCCTCCCACCAATGCTGGGTCTCCCCACATCCCCTTGCTTCCTTTCCAAGCCTGCCTGTTTCTCACTTGGTTGTGTTTTTCTTTGCTTGCTTTTGTTTTTTTTGGGCCACACTCGGTGGCACTCAGGGTTACTCCTGGCTCTGCACTCAGAAATCGCTCCTGGCTTGGGGGACCATGTGAGATGTCAGGGATCGAAGCCAGGTCTGTCCTGGGTCAGCCACATGCAAGGCAACCACCCTACCGCTGCCCTATCGCTCTGGCCCCAATATTTTTTTTCTTTTCTTTCCTTTGATTTTTGGGGCCACACCCGGTGGCACTCAGAAGTCACTCCTGGCAGGCTCTGGGGACTCTGTGGGATGCTGGGGATTGAACCCAGGTCAGTCACATGCTTGGCAAACACCCTCCCCATCATGCTGTGGTTCCAGCTCCATTTCTTTGCGTTTTTGCTGAACAGTAATTCAGTGTGAAGTCCTCCGAGGTTTTCATCCCTGTGTATCCAGCCAGTCTTCTCCTGCCGTCCCCTTCCATCCTGCTAGTGTGGTGATAGTCCCATTGGTTAGGTCTCACATGTGTTCTCTGGGCACAGCGAGTTGGGCATCTGGAAGGACACAGCAGTGCCCGACCCAGCCCCTAACAGCATGTGTCAGCCCTGGTTCCATGCTTTACCCCATCTGGGCTCCGGGCATGACAAACTCGACTCTCTCGCAGGTGTTCGCCGGGTCAAACGCGAGGACCTAGAGCCCAGCGGGGAGAGCTTGGTGCGCTACCGGAAGGAGCCGTCGGGCTGCCCTGTGTGTGGCAAGGTAATTTCAGCCCCGCATCTCTGTGCCACCCTCACGGGGTGCCAGGGCCACTAGGCTGTGCATCAGGCACACTGGGGGGATCACACCTGCAATACACTACCCCCACTGTCCCAGGCACCGGTCCCATAGGATGGCCTGGGAGGGTGAGGTCCCCAGAGGGGAATGGGGTTCACTGGGCGCCCACGGCCCCGCAGGTTTTCTCATGTCGTAGCAACATGAACAAGCACCTGCTGACACACGGCGACAAGAAATACACCTGCGAGATCTGTGGCCGCAAGTTCTTCCGCGTGGACGTCCTCCGGGACCACATCCATGTGCACTTCAAGGTCAGCCCCGGCCCCGGATGGGCTTCCGCAAGAGTGTTCACGCTGTCAGGGTGGCCATGTTGGGTTATACCTTTGTATAAGCTTTGTCTGTTTAGTGGTCCTCAAGCTTTCTTTTTTTTTTGGTTTTTTTTTGGGGGGGCCACACCCGGCAGTACTCAGGGGTTACTCCTGGCTGTCTGCTCAGAAATAGCTCCTGGCAGGCACGGGGGGCCCTATGGGATGCCGGGATTCGAACCAACCACCTATGGTCCTGGATCGGCTGCTTGCAAGGCAAACGCCGCTGTGCTATCTCTCCGGGCCCGGTCCTCAAGCTTTCTAAACAGGGGCCCAGTTCACTGTCTCTCAGATTGTTGGAGGGCCAGACTATAGTAAAAACAAAAACTATGAACAAATTCCTATGCATACTGCATATATCTTATTTGGAAGTGAAGAAACAAAATGGGAACAAATATAATATGTGGCCCGCGGGCCGTAGTTTCAGGACCACCAGACTTTACAACTTGTATTGACCCCAAAACAGAGGGTCTTCCTTGTAAACCTGGGCAGGACTGGCTTAGGATAGCCTGAGCTATCTGGCCTTACTCTGTCCTACTGCCCCACCCAGGGGTGGTCTCTGGACTCAATAAAAACGACAGTTCTGGCGCAGCTGGCTCTCCTAAGAGGTAGAAGACTGCCAGATCACACGTGTTTTACTGGTTTGGATATTTTCTTTTTTTTTTTTTTTGGTTTTTGGGCCATACCCGGCAGTGCTCAGGGGTTACTCCTGGCTGTCTGCTCAGAAATAGCTCCTGGCAGGCATGGGGGACCAGATGGGACGCAGGGATTCGAACCAACCACCTTTGGTCCTGGATTGGCTGCTTGCAAGGCAAACGCCGCTGTGCTATCTCTCCGACATGGGGTGAATTTACACCCAACACTCTATCTGCGGCCTGGGATGCTGGGAACTGCGTTGTCACCAGGGGGCCCTCCCCCAACAGAAAAGCCCTGAATAGGCCGAGGCTGACTGGGAGTGGCTGATGCTGGCCATGTGCTGACTGAGGCCCGGCTAGAGGAAGGAGGAATCGGAACAGTAGTGACCCCAGGGAGGGCGCCAAGGACCCCTGGCCCCTGAGGCTTCTTGAGGGGACTTCCAGGGGGAACATGGTCCCTCCTGGCTCAACGCCCCAGTTCCCAGCACCCCCTGCCCGGCTGTAGGACATCGCACTGATGGACGACCACCAGCGGGAGGAGTTCATCGGTAAGATCGGCATCTCGTCAGAGGAAAACGAGGACAACTCGGACGAGAGCGCGGACTCGGAGCCACACAAGTACAGCTGCAAAAGGTGTCAGGTATCCTGGCCGGGCCCACCCTGGGCCCCTTCCGCTCACGGGAAACGTGGGGAGCCCCTTACCCACCCGCGCAAGGCAGGAGCCATGCTTAGAGGCACCCTGTGGGAGGCTGCGCTCTGTGGCCCTGGGGGCCACGGCTGCTTCTGTTAAGCCCAGCCCCGACTCCCTGGGATCAGGGCCCTGGGCTGGCAGGGACTGTGAAGAGGGTGGGGACTCCTCCTCCGCCCAGTATGCGCCCTGTGGGCTGTTCCCAGGATAGGATAACCAGTGGGGAGGGCGGGCAGGCACGTGCCCACCCAAAGCCGGTGGGGCTGGCGGGGACTTGGTCAGCACAGCCGTGCTCTGTGGCGCAGCTCACCTTCGGCCGGGGCAAGGAGTACCTCAAGCACATCATGGAGGTGCACAAGGAGAAGGGCTACGGCTGCAGCATCTGCCACCGGCGTTTCGCGCTCAAGGCCACCTACCACGCGCACATGGTCATCCACCGAGAGAATCTGCCTGACCCCAACGTGCAGAAGTGAGTGAGGCCACGGACACGGGGCGGGCTGTGGGCAGGGGCTCTGGGCAGGAGCCTCCTGGATGCATCTGCCAGGGCTGGGTTTCTGGACTTCGGGGCAGGGGTTGTGCGTGGGGCCTCGTAGGCCAAAGCCACCTGAGCCCCTCATCTCTAACTGGGGTGCTCGCTGCCTATTTGGGGCCTCCAGAGCGTGGCTGCTCGGCTCCAGCCCTCGTCACCCCCGCCCGGACTGGGGGCCAAGGCTGACTGCCGCGCTCACCTTGCAGGTACATCCACCCCTGTGAGATCTGTGGGCGCATCTTCAACAGCATCGGGAACCTGGAGCGGCACAAGCTCATCCACACGGGTGCGGGGGTGCGGCACTGTGGGGAGTCGTGGCTGCCGCCCTGTCTGCCCTGTCTCTGCCCTCTCTGCCCTATCTCTCAGCTGTCTCTTGGCTGCCTTTGGAATGTCTCTCAGCAGCCTCTGCCCTCTCTCTGGGCTGTCTCTGGGCTGTCCTGTCTCTGGGCTCTCTCGGGGCTTCCAGTGGTGTCTGGGCTTCCAGTGGGCACAGGGTCCCTCCACCCAGCCTGGGCAGCCCTTGGGCCCACCCTGGAGCATAAGGGTGAGTGCCACGCTCATGGGACCCGCCGTGACTGAACCCGGTGCTTCCAGGGGTGAAGAGCCACGCGTGCGAGCAGTGCGGCAAGTCCTTTGCTCGGAAGGACATGCTGAAGGAGCACATGCGGGTGCATGACAACATCCGCGAGTACCTGTGTGCCGAGTGCGGGAAAGGTGCGTGCTCCATGGCCACATCCCTACATCCCGTGCACTGAGTGCCAGAGCCCCATGATGGTCCCTGAGTGTGTGGGAAAGGTGTCCCCCCCACCCCAAACAGACACTGCAGAGTTGTGTCACGGACTGATTAGTCCTGACACTAAGGAATCTTCTGGGGTCCCGTGGAAAGGTGGGTGCACAGAATTCGGCTGAGGGAGACAGGCCAAGGAGTCAAGTTGGGTTCGAGCCAAAGGTAGAATATTTATACTCAATTTCTTGGCAAGATATAATTTTCAGACTAAACTAATTGACTAAAATAAGGTACAGGGCAAATCGTTCAAGGCATATTCTAACGCCGGGCAGTTTCACTCTGAAGCTGCTTTTGCTATCTGACGTTTCCTAGCCAGCAAGGTCAGTTCCCAGTGACTAATATTGTTTTAGTCTTATTCTAGTTTATGCATTCTTAACTGGGGCCCTAAATATTAACCCTTGTTATGAATACATGTATGCTAACAGCAAAGCTAGATTTGAGAGTGAGTACTATTCTGTAAAACTTTTTATTTTATTTTTTTTATTTTTGGATCACACTGCAGCGCTCAGGGTCTTGCAGTTAGGAGACTGGGCAGCAGGGGCCGCACCTGAAACTCCGGGTCTCAGAATCTTGGCCTCCTGCAGGACATGCATTGGGAGACAGTGCACCCATATCCCCCAGGAAGACCCTCGGGCCCCAGAGACATACAGGGGAAGTCAAGGAGGTTGACCAGGATTTTTTCCCCAAAGCGAGTCATCCCCATTATGATGATGGAATTGTAGTCTTGAGAGGGGGATCCCTGTGCCCCTGACCTTAGCCGAGGCAAGAGGTGGCACGTGGACAGTATCTCCCAGAACTTGGTGGTGCGCAGGCCGCTGGGCAGAGCACTGACCCATGGGCCCTGCAGGCATGAAGACCAAGCACGCGCTGCGCCACCACATGAAGCTGCACAAGGGCATCAAGGAATACGAGTGCAAGGAGTGCCACCGCAAGTTCGCGCAGAAGGTCAACATGCTCAAGCACTACAAGCGGCACACAGGTGAGCGGGGCCCCCCTTGACCTTGGGGGCTTGGCCTGGGCTGGCGTACAACCGTGGAACGTGGTTGTGGGAATGGCCTGGAAAGTGGTTGTGTGTGGCCAATGGCAGGTGTTTGTGTGGCGTGCTGATACTGTGGGTGAGGCGTGACAGTGGAGCGTGATTCTGGGAATATCTCGGGTGGGTGCAGCTATAGGCATGATACAGCAGTGGGCAGTTATGGGCAAGCATGGCAGTGGTGGGTGTGACCCCCATGGTCTGGGCTCCCACGTGACTAGATTGGGCTCAGTGAGGCCAGGGTTTGGTCCCTGCAGTTTCTAAAGCCCAGAAGGGAGCCTGTTCCACAGGGTGGGACCATGTCTGTCCCAGCTGCATAGAGCCCCACCACCAGTACTGCCAGGTTTCCCAGAAGGGTGCAGGGACCTGCTGTGAGTTTGACCCTGGGCCTCAATTTCCACTCCTAAAAACGAGAGACACAGAGCTCTGAATTTCAATCACCGTTGGCTCTTGGGCTTTTCTGGGTTCCCCCTTGGTTGTCCCCTTGAGACTGAGTGAGCAGCCCCTCACAAGAGGGACTGAGCTCAGTGGAAACAGCTGCATATGCCACCATGTGCCTGTAAGGCACATGGGTCTGGGGGGTGGAGCAGCCAACCAGACCCCGCTTTCCAGCACAGTGGGTCCAGGCCTGGGCCTGATGTAAGTTCCAGGGCCCGGAGCTGGGGGCTTGTTCCCGGTGTTCCAAGGATGTGTTAGCTTTGACCCCTGCTCAGGACCCAATTCCCAATCAGGCCGCCTGGTGGCCCAGGGGTGGGGTCTTGTAATGGAAGCCTCATGCTCCAATCCTAGGGGATTGGAGGGATGCTGGAAGCAAACGCCGACACAGGAAATAAGAGTTAATTTATTATAGGCAGGGGCGGCGAACAGGATTTTGACCCTCACTCAAAATGGCAAAATGAAATATGTGTTTAATAGATTATTGTTAAAATTATATGCTTTTGTGTGAGTGTTTGTCTGTTTTGGCAGGTCACTGCGTGGTGTGGTTCTCTGACTATCACAGTTTAAAATTTTGGCTCTTTGTGTTGAATTGTTCGCCACCCCTGTTATAGGCAGCAGTAAGGCATTTGCCTCGCACGCAGCTGATTCGAACAGATGATGGTTTAAATCCCAGCATCCCATATGGTCCCCTGAGCCTGCCAGGAGCCGCTTCTGAGCGCAAAGCCAGGAGTAACCCCTGAGCGCCACCAGGTGTGGCCCCCCACCCCCCCAAAAAAAAAAGAGTTTTTAGTTTTTTTACTGACTAGAGTGAAGACCGCTTATATCAGCAGGGCCCGGCCCGGGTTCCATGTTCTGCCACTGTCTGCACTGAGCTCCCTCCTAGTGCAGAGAATGGTCAGGATGACACAGGCTCCTGTCCTGCAGGGATCAAGGACTTCATGTGTGAACTGTGTGGGAAAACCTTCAGCGAGAGGAGCACCATGGAGACCCACAAGCTAATCCACACGGGTGAGGCGGGGCTGGGCTTCCTTCTGGCCTCTGTGCGGGGGGGGGGGGGGGGGCGCGGATGGGCAGACAGATGCTCCCACCTGCCCTGCACCTGCATTACTCGGGCCGGGCCCCACTCCCGCTTTCCGCCTCGCAGTGGGCAAGCAGTGGACGTGTTCCGTGTGTGACAAGAAGTACGTGACGGACTACATGCTTCAGAAGCACGTGCAGCTGACGCACGACAAGGTGGAGGCGCAGAGCTGCCAGCTGTGCGGCACCAAAGTGTCCACGCGTGCCTCCATGAGCCGCCACATGCGGCGGAAGCACCCCGAGGTGAGGCCCCTGTTGGTGTGGGGTCTGGCTTCCCCCCGGCAGACTCCCAGTTCTTGGGCCTGGCCGGCCTCTTGCTCCCAGGCGCTGTTGTGTCCTGGAAAAGTGGGAGAGGAAAGAAGGGGACTTGGGCCTTACGGGTCCCCAGCACTCTCGCCCCGTGCCTTCCTTCCACCCGCAGAGGCCCTTGAGGCCACTCGCCAGTCCTTCTTGCCACTTCCGCCGGGTAGGGATTGCAGTATCCAAATTGCTATAGAATCCCATGGGGGAACCAAGGAAGGAAGTTTCTCGGGGCTCTAGGGGCCGCCCCGAGAGAAGGTCGAGGGGTCCTGGCACAGGAAGGAGCGGCTGGCAGACCTGCCCTGGAGCAGGCTCCGAGCTGGAGGGTCTGGCATATGTGGCTCCCCCCACTCAAACTGCCCTACCTGACGTAGGTGCTGGCCGTGAGGGTGGATGACCTGGACCACCTCCCGGAGACCACCACCATCGACGCCTCCTCCATCGGCATCGTGCAGGTAGGTAGGGGTCCCCAGCTTCCCCCAGACTTGCCCCCAGTTCGCTGTTGTTTCTTAGCTCCTGGTACCGGAGGCTGAGGCTGTGCTTGTGTTGGCCTCTAGATGGCGAAGTAGAGTCGGCTTCCACCCTATATGCTAGTTTTCTGGGGAGCTGCTGCACACAACTGTGGGGGCTGGCACACTCCTAGCATGCACAAGACATGAGACACACCCGCAGGAGACACTATGCTGTTTCTCAGACCAGGTTGTAACCTCTTTCCAGCTTGTCCCAGATGCCTCCTGCACCTGAGCCCAGCCTATCCCAGGGCTGGGTCCCTGAGCCAGGATTGCCCTCCCCTCCTACAGGGTCCCCAGTGTGGAAACTGGGGCGGTCAGGAGCATTTTTCTTGTGCGGGGCTGACTCTGGGCGAGTTTCCAGGATGCTTGGAGTACTGGCTGTGGAGGTCCGGGGAATGTACTGGATGTGGTAGTCCTGGGGGCATTGGACAGATCATCCCCTGCTCTGGAGGTAGAGGCAAGGGTCCGCGCCCTTTAGACAGGGCCCATGGTCCTGACCAATGCATGTGGCCCGCGCCTGACCCCGCAGCCCGACCTGGCCGTGGAGCCCGAGGAGCCGGCCGTTGGGAAGCCAGGGAAGGCATCGCGGCGCACCCACAGGAGGAAGCAGAAACCAGAGGAAGAGGCAGCAGTGGCGGCCGCGGCAGCAGCAGGGTCAGGAGCGCCCGGGTCTGAGGAGCCCCCGTTCAGCGAGTTCTCGGAGAAGGAGGCGCCGTTTGTGGGCAGCGTTGGGGACGAGACGGACTCAGCTGTGCAGAGCATTCAGCAGGTCAGGCTGTGGTTCTCTCTCTCTCTCTCTCTCTCTCTCTCTCTCTCTCTCTCTCTCTCTCTCTCTCTCTCTCTCTCTCTTTTTCACACACGTACACACACACACACACATACACCCCACAGCCAACTCCCACATCTCCTATGGGGGGGCCCCAGCCCAGCCTTGGCAGGCTGCAGACCACAGCAAGTAAGCATGGCCCATTTTCTGTGGGCTGTGGTGGTGGTGGGGCCCAGGGGCTTTGGGGGAGCAGGGTCACACCACGCCCAACTGGCCACTTTCTGCATCTTCTGAGGCCTCCCACAAAGTCTTTCCACTCCCCACCTAGGTCTCGGGTGGATGTGGGGTTTGCCCGGGGCGTATTTTTGGCTGTGTGCAGCAGAGCTCACGGCCACGTGGTCCGAGGGTTCCCACAGCAGGACGAGGCGACAGCAGAAACCAGGTCCCTCCTCTCCCAACTCTGCATCCTACTGGCTACACGTTGATTTGGCGGAAGCTGTGTCCAGGGTCAAGGCTGATGGTCCGAGATGGTTTATTTCCTTCTAATGATGCTTCCTTCTCTAGCACCCAAAGAGGAGCTAGGACATGTGAAGGGTCACTGGACAATGCCCGGGCTGTATTTCAGGTCCTGGGGAGAAGCTCAGCATGAACCGTGGGGTTTAGAGGTGCCCTGCAGCAACACAATGCTGGTAGCTATTAGAAGGTCCACTAGTCATGGGAGATGGCACCCCCTTTCTGTGCGTCCTTCCCGATCTCTGGTGCATGGTGTCTCCAAAGCTTTCGACTTGAAGGAGAATCTCCAGAAGAGTTGCTCTATGGGGCGTGGCTGGAGCAATAGCACAGAGGTAGGGCACTTGCCTTGCATATGGCCAACCCAGGACAGACCGGGTTTGATCCTCGTCATCCCGTATAGTTCCCTGAGCCTGCCAGGAGCAATTTCTTTGTTTGTTTGGTTTTGGGGCCTCACCCAGTGGCGCTCAGGGTTTATTCCTGGCTCTTTGCTCAGAAATCACTCCTGGCAGGCTCGGGGACCCTATGGGATGCCGGGGATTGAACCCGGGTCTGTCCTGGGTCGGCCGCATGTAAGGCAAACACCCTACCGCTGTGCTATCTTTCTTGCCCCACCAGGAGCAATTTCTGAGTATAGAGCCAGGAGTAACCCCACAGTGCCACTGGGTGTGGCCCAAAAACCAAAAAAAAATTTCTCTACCAGGTCCCCCAAAACATTTAGCTCTACAGGGGTTCCATTTGCCTGATGCTTTGAGAACAGCCTCACCAAGGGCATCCAACGCCAGAGTGGGAGTGTTTGTGGGGTCCCCATTCTCCTAGTCTGCCTACTGGCCTCAAAAAGGGGAGCAGAGGGCCCGGAGAGATAGCACAGCGGCGTTTGCCTTGCAAGCAGCCGATCCAGGACCAAAGGTGGTTGGTTCGAATCCCGGTGTCCCATGTGCCCCGTGCCTGCCAGGAGCTATTTCCAGGAGCTATTTCTTTTTTTTTTTTTTGTTTTTTTTGGGTCACACCCGAGCGCTCAGGGGTTCCTCCTGGCTCTACGCTCAGAAATCACTCCTGGCAGGCTCGGGGGACCCTATGGGATGCCGGGATTCGAACCAATGACCTTCTGCATGAAAGGCAAATGCCTTACCTCCATGCTATCTCTCCGGCCCCGCCAGGAGCTATTTCTGAGCAGATAGCCAGGAGGAACCCCTGAGCGCCGCCGGGTGTGGCAGACACTGGCTCCAAGCCCCAACTCTTCAGTTCTCTAACCAAGCTCCTTAGCTCCTGGGTGGAATAACAGAGTCCCCTCCTTCCCAGCGATGGACCCCTGGACCTCCCCAGCAGGCGCTCGCTCACCCCCCGCCCATGTGCCTGTCCCCCCTTCTTGCAGGTGGTGGTCACTCTGGGTGACCCGAGCGTGACCACGGCCTCCAGCTCCGTGGGCCTCACCAACATCACCGTCACACCCATCACCGCGGCCGCGGGCACCCAGTTCACCAACCTGCAGCCCGTGGCCGTGGGCCACCTGGGCGCCCCCGAGCGGCAGCTGCAGCTGGACAACTCCATCCTCACGGTGACCTTCGACACGGTCAGCGGCGCAGCCATGCTGCACAACCGCCAGGGCGAGATGCAGCTGCACCCCCAGCCCGAGGCGCCCAGCCCACAGTCGGTGGCCCACTTCATCAACCTCACCACGCTGGTCAACTCCATCTCGCCCCTGGGCAGCCAGCTGGCCGAGCAGCACCCGCTGGCCTGGCGGGCGGCCCCGCAGACAGACGTCCTGCAGCCCACCCCGTCCCAGGCGCCCCCGCCCCCGCCCACCCCGGCCACCGCCACGCCGCAAGTACCTACTGAGCCACAGCCACAGATGTACAGCTACTGAGCCACCAGGCGGGACAGAGCGTCAGCCTGGTGGCAGCAAGGGGCCCGGCTTCACAAAGACACCCACACACACCCCAGACACCAGGGTCTGTTGGCAGCCCGTGAGCCAGAGGTGCCCAGGTCGTGGTTTCGCCACGGTGTGCACTGGGTGTGGGCGGGTCCACTCTCCCCTGCCCTGGGAGGACTCGGGTTTGGAGAGAGGCATCGAAGTGACAACTCCCTTCTCCCTGGACGGCCCCGCCCCAAGTTCAGTGAGGCTGCAGGTCCCAGAGAAACCGGGAGACATGCCCTTACTTCCCAAGCCGGATTTGGGGTTTTGCGGAGTTAATGGGGAGTCTCGCCCCTGATGTCTTGAGCTGTGTGGGTTGGTTCTGAGGGGTCTGGAAATCGTGGTGACAGCAAAGGCGCCTCCCCACCAAAAAACCTTCCATCTTCCTGGTGGAGGTCCAGGGGTGAACCGAGTTCTGCTGCGGTTTCTGCACCCCTGAGTGCTCAACACTGTGCGGCGTGCCCTTGCCACTCAAGTCGGTGGTGCTGGCCCTGCACCCCGATACACCTGTGGTGCTGAGCCCCCCCATCCCTGCAGCCCGAACCCCCAGACTGCAGAGGAGGGTACAGAGATTCGGGTTTTTGTTTTGTTTTGTTTTGTTTTTGTTGTTTTTCCTGTTAAAACCTAAATTCCAAAGCTGGTCGTGGTTGTCTCCAGACAGATTGTCTTTAAAGGGGCCGGAGGAGCGCCCCCCATTTTGAGATGCCCGAACCCCACCTTTTGGTGTATGAGTTCAGGGTTGGGGCCAAGAACTGAGGTTCCTGGTTCTCCCTCACCCCATTTTCTGCCTTGTGCAAAATGACATCTTTGCCTTACTGTGTCCTGGGCCCTGGGGGACACATCAGTCATAGTAACTGGCAGGGGCTCGGCCAGTGGGGCACAGGGATGCCCGGGGTATGGCCGGGTCTGTAGCCAAGAGTCTGCTGTCTTTGCCCGCTCTGGTCCCCAAGAGGTTTCCCCTTCTGCCCACGGATCCTTCTCCCATGCCCCTCTGAGCCAAACCAATAGCCAGAGTTTCACTTTTTATTTATGATAATTATTTTTAATGTTATTTATGTATGGAATTGAGTGCTTTATACATAGTCCTGTCCCCCTTACCCCTCCAAAAAAAAAAAAGGACACTGCGCCTGGGGTGGTCTGTTTTCTGAAATGCTGTCTCTCCTCCCCAGACACAGGGTGCAGAGTCACCCAAAACACCCCTAGGTTACCCTGTGATGTTTTCTATTTTTCACTCACCGACCTGTTTGTTCTGTCTCAGAGGAATCCAGGCACCTCGTCCACGACCCACACCGCTCCCTGCACCCCTGCCTGCCTTCTCCTTCCCTCCCTTCTCCTTCCTCCCTTCAGAAAAAAATAGGAAAGGCCTTTGAGATCACAAGTTTATTTTTTTACATAGTTTGTTTTTGTGCCTAGAATGCTTCAGCTGTTGGTGCAGGTTTGGGTGGCACGGACTAACCCCTGGCACCACGGTTCCCCTCTTGGGTGCAGCAGAACCAGCCCACCCACCACAGTGCTGCTGTTCTTAGCCCTCCTCAGTGAAAAACTTGAGATATTCGTGCCATGAGATATTCAGTTCTGCCCAAGCACAGTGGCTGTGGGAACTGATCAGGTGTGTGTGTCACTGTGCACATTTGAGCAGAATTGGGGGGGGGGGCTCGGGGCTCCCACCCAGTGCCCAGAGGTCCTGGGCCGAGCAGCCAGCCGTCGGACACAACTTTCCCCCCCGTTTATGAACTGGTCCCAGGTGCCCATTCGTCGGGGCCTTGGGCCCGGCCACCCGCCGTGGCCACAAAGCTCTGTGAATCCGTCTTTTGTTTTATTTTAACTTAATGAATCATGAGAATTTACCTGTGGCCCATGATTTTGTGTGTGTGGTGCCATGTGGCAAGGAGGAGCTGGGGGGCTAGGGCGGTAGCGCAGTGGTAGGGTGTTGGCCTTGCATGCAGCTAACCCCAGACAGACCTGGGTTTGGTTCCCAGCATCCCCTGAGCCTGCCTGGAGCGACTTTTGAGCTCAGAGCCAGGAGTGACTCCCGAGCGTCGCCGGGTGTGACCCCAAAAAACAAAAACAAAGGAGCATCTGTGTGCCAGATGCCCCCCACCCCCTTTACCCCCACCAGGACGCTCTGGGGAACCTGGGTGTGTGGCTCACAGGGCCCGGCCCTACTACCCCATTTCCCATCTCTGGCAAAAGGCACGCAGTTCACAGCTGCCCCACAAGGTGGCAGGTTGGTAGCTTCGTGAAAAAGCGCAAAAGCGTTTGGGGAATGTCTCCTGGTCCCTTCACTCTGCATGAAGTGAATGAAAGGTGCGGTGCAGGGAGGTAAGTCTCCAGCGCAGGCTGGCAGTGGCATCTCCCAGTGGTTGGCACACATGGGGTGTGCTGCACGCGGTTCTAATTCCCTCTCATTTCTACTGCCTGTGCCTCCTCTTGAACCAGGCACATTTGCACTGCATGAGATGGTCCCTAGGAAACAGATTTAGGAGACTTGGTGGCATTTAAGAGAAAAATCCAGGGCTGGAGCAATAGCACAGTAGTAGGGTGTTTGCCTTGCACGCAGTCAACCCAGGATGGTTTGATCCCCGGCATTCCATATGGACCCCAGAGCCTGCCAGGAGCGATTTCTGAGCGCAGAGCCAGGAGGAACTCCTGAGCACTGCCAGGTGTGGCCCAAAAACCAAAATAGAAAAAGAAAAATCTAGGGCCATGAGCTGGAGTGGTAATACAGCAGGTAGGGTGTTTGCCTTGCACACAGCCATCCCAGGTTGGATCCCATAGGGTCCTCTGAGCTTGCCAGAGCCAGGAGTAACCCCTGAGCACTGCTGGGCATAACCTCCCCCCAAAAAAGAACAGAGTTTGGTCCCGGGTTTCGGCACCAAAAACAAACAAAAAGAACAGAAAGGAAAAAGAGGGGGCGGAGAGGTGGCGCTAGAGATAAGGTGTCTGCTTTGCAAGCGCTAGCCAAGGAAGGACCGCAGTTCGATCTCCCGGGGTCCCATATGGTCCCCCCAAGCCAGGGGCAATTTCTGAGCGCTTAGCCAGGAGTAACCCCTGAGCATCAAACGGGTGTGGCCCAAAAAAAAAATTAAAAAAAAGGAAAGGAAAAAGAAATAATGGAGCCGGAGAGACAGCATAGAGGTAAGGCATTTGCCTTGCATGCAGAAGGATGGTGGTTCGAATCCTGGCATCCCATATGGTCCCGGAGCCTGCCAGGAGCGATTTCTGAGCATAGAGGCAGGAGTGGCCCCTGAGTGCTGCCAGGTGTGACCCAAAAACCAAAAAAGAAAAAAAAATATCCAGGGTTGGAGTGATAGTACAGTGAGTAGGGCACTTGTCTTACACATGGTCAACCCAGGTTCTGTACCCTACCCTCTACCCCCTACATCATAGCACATAGGAATAATTCCTAAGTGCAGAGCCAGAAGTAACCCCTAAGTATTGCTGGTGTCCCCCCACCCCACAAAAAAAAAAATCAGGGCATGCGTGACAATAGAGCAGGTATGGTTGTTGCCTTGCAGGCAGCCATTGGGATGAATGTGGCACCGATATAGCCTCCCATGCCCCACCAGGACACATCACTGCCACCCAAAAGCTAAAAAAAAAAAAAAAAACCTCCGGGAAGATGTGTACACACTTTGCCAAGTTAGAGTGTAGCCAGAAGAGGGACCCCTGGATGGGCATTTCTCTGGGCAAGGCAAGCAAACCAATACCCAAATAGGGTCTGGTGGTGGTGGTGGTGGTGGTGGTGGTGGTGGTGGTGGTGGTGGTGGTGGTGGTGGTGTGTGTGTGTGTGTGTGTGTGTGTGTGTGTGTGTGTGTGTGTGTGTGTGTGTGTGTGTGTTGGTTTTGGGGCCACACCTGGCAATGCTGAGGGTTACTCCTGGCTCTGCATTCATATAGTCCCCTGAACCTGCCAGGAGCGATTTCTAAGGCTAAAGCCAGGAGTAACCCCTGAGCGCTGCCAGGTGTGACCCCCCCCAAAAAAAAAAAACAAAACAAAAAAAAGTTGGGGGCTGGAGTGGTAGCACAGTGGTAGGGTGTTTGCCTTGCACACAACTGACCCAGGATGATCACGGGTTTGACCCCTGACATCCTGACATGGTTCCCCAAGCCAGGAGCGATTTCTGAATGCAGAGCCAGGAGTAACCCTCAGCATTGCCAGGTGAGGCCCCCAAACCAACACAAGCACACACACACACACACACACACACACACACACACACACACACACACACACACACACACACACACACTGAAAGCACTAAGGACTTTATTTGGGGCGGAGAGATAGCATTTTTTGTTTTGTTTTGTTTTGGGGGGGGTCACACCTGGTAGCGCTCAGGGGTACTCCTGGCTCTAGCCTTAGAAATCACTCCTGGCAGGCTCAGGGGACTATATGGGATGCCGGGATTCAAACCGCTGTACTTCTGCACGCAAGGCAAACTCCTTACCTCCATGCTATCTCTCTGGCCTCGGGTCTGTTTTTTTTGTTTTGTTTTTTTGTTTTTTGTTTTTTTAAGGCAGCCAAGGAATCCAGGCTTTGTGCAGGATCTTTCCAGCATCTCTCTTTGCTGATTGGCTTAAAGCTCTTGTTTTCACTGATTGGATAGGACCTCTCATCTCTGCTGATTAGATAGAAGTCAGAAGCACAATCCCCGAATCTATCCTCCATGTTGGCCTCATCTCTGGTATCTCGGGGTAAGTCCTGCCTGGAGACAGGGCCCTTTGTGCAGAGTCCAGCCAAATTCCAGCACAACTCTCCTGTGACGGGGCTGGAGAGATAGCATGAAGGTAAGGCGTTTGCCTTGCATGCAGAAGGAAGGCAGTTCGAATCCCAGCATTCCATATGGTCCCCCCGAGTCTGCCAGGTGCGATTTCTGAGCGTAGAACCAGGAGTAACCCCTGAATGCTGCTGGATGTGACCCAAAAAAACAAAAAACAAAACAAAAAAAAAACCATACAAACAAAACAACTCTCCTGTGACAGCAGCCAGGTAGGTCCTGCTCCCAGAGTCTCCCCCTTTGAGTACACCCTACAGTCACAGGAGCCCAGGACTTTCTAGTGTGTTTGGACGTTATGGGCCCAGAGTGACCATGGTTTAGCCATGTAGCTATGCAATTAGTGGCCCTAGGTCTCCTGAACAGAGCTGGGGGACATGAGGACCCCCAGGCAGGCAGCTGTGGCTTCTCAAAGACCCTAAACCTGGATGTCTATTTCATCCTTGACAGCTTGTTCTTCAGAGGAAGTTCTCTGGGGAAGGGATCACTTGGCTGGGATGGGCCACCTGACTGGCCATCACTCTGGTCCGGAAGAGGAAGGTTGGAAAACCCCGGATGTGACTTGTATAGTAGACGGTCTCACCTATACTTGAGTTGGGGAATAAATTCTCAGACCCAGAAAGAGCATTGAGAGCAGAGGGACAACCAGAGAATGGCAGCAGGTACATAACATGGAACCAGGGGGCCAGAGAGATCACATAGTGGTAGGGCATTTATCTTGCACGCAGCCAACCCTGACGGATTCGGGTTCCATCCCTGGCATCCCATATGCCAGGTCTCCCAAGCCTGCCAGGAGCCATTTCTGAGCGAAGAGCCAGGAGTAACCTCTGAGCACTGCCAGGTGTGACCCAAAAATAAAAAACAAACAAACAAACATGGAACCAGGATGCATGTGGAGCTCTTAAGACTTAGCAGGCAGTGCTCTCTCAAGTGCTCTTCCTGTTGCCCACCGACTGTGTCTCAGTGCCCTGACAATGGCATTGAAGTTGTCGGGTGACCCACCGGTAGACTCCAGGGAAGCTGGGCTGGGCCACCTTCTGGCCATCTGTGTGGGGGACCATGGGCCGTGTGGAAAAGGCAGAATGAAGCGTCCAGGCCAGCCATTGCCCAGAGGCCTCCCCATAGCCCTGAACCCCTAAACACTCCTGCTCAAGTCTCACCCTCCTCTCCCAGGATGGTGGGGTAAAGAGGCTAGGGAGGAGGATGGAGCGGTGAGAGCTGGGCCCAGAGGCCTCCTAAGAAAGACCCAGGTTCTGGTGCTACAGCGATAGAGCACAATGTGGAGGGCATTGGCCTTGCATGCGGCTATCCTGAGTTTGATTCTCAGCATCCCATATGGTCCTCCGAGCACTGCTAGGAATGATTCCTGAGCACCTCTGGATGTGGCCCCCAAATTAAAAAAGAGTAAGCCTGAGGGGTTAGAGAGATAGCATGGAGGTAAGGCATTTGTCTTCCATGCTGAAGGACGGTGGTTCGAATCCCAGCATCCTATATGGTCCCTCAAGCCTGCCAGGAGCGATTACTGAGTGTAGAGCCAGGAGGAACCCGAGTGCCGCTGGATATACCCCAAACACTAAATAAATAAAACAAATAAATAAAAAAGAAAGACTGCCATGGGAACTCAGGGAGAGGACCATGCCATCCCGCCCCCAGGAAGGCGCCTAACTGGGACAGCACACTCCCAGAAGTTAGTCTGTCCAGGAGCACCCCGTCCATAAGCTGCTGTGAGTTTCCGGAGCGTGCACCTTTGTGTGTGCGCATCTTTAGGTACCACTGGGCTGAGACCTTCAGCATCTCCCCGAGACGCAGAGGACGGGCCTGGTTCCTTGTGGACGTTCCAGGCAGCAGCTGGGATGAATGGCACCGAGGCTCCCCGCTAGTGTCCTGCGAGCCTCCTTTCCGCTTATTCACCAGCTGCAGCGCCCACTGGGTGCTGTGCGAGGACTTGAGAAGAAACCGCACCCGCCTGCCAGCTCATCTGCCGGCTGACTCAGCGCCCAGGCCCGTCTGGCTTCCCAGCCCCAGGCCAGCTGCACTACAATCGCCCCAGTACTGTCTGCGGCCCTCAGAACCTGAACAAAGACCCCCTTCCCCATCCCGCATACACACACACTCACACACGCATGATTTCTCGTGTATCTGTGTGCGTGGGCACATGCATGGGGCCAGCCATCAATTCCAGTGTTCTGCTCGGGGTGTCCCCCATTCCTTTTTTTTTTTTAAGCCACACCCGGTGACACTCAGGGGTTACTACTCCTGGCTGTACGCTCAGAAATCACTCCTGGCTCGGGGGACCATGTGGGCTGCCAGGGATAGAACTCAAGTCCGTCCTGGGTCAGCTGTGTACAAGGCAAACACCCTACCAATGTGCCATCGCTCAGGCCCCATCCAATTCCTCGCCTGGGGCCTTTTCTCCAGGTTTCACTCCTTCCTGATGAGCGGATTCAGGGCCACGGGGTTCCCACAACTCCTCACCCTGCAAAGCCTTTAAGGCACATGGAATAAAAACAGGACCCAGCAGCATTTTCTAGAATGTCTGCTTTCCCACCCCCCAACCCCCAGACCACTGCCCAGGGTTGCGGTGGGGGACAAGTGGACAGAGGCAGTGCCGGGGTCCGAACCCGGGGCCTCCCATCTGCCTGCACCACGTCTGTGAGAAATCTGTGCCTCTTGTGTGAGGACCTTTCCGAAGCCTCATTTCACACTGATCCATGTTAAGGAGGGAGGAGGGCGAGCCCTTTTCTGAGGTTCGGCAGTGGGCAGCAGTGAACCCTTGAGGGACAGTCTGGGGGGACATGTGCCAGCCACCAAGGGCCCTACTAGGTGGATCTGTGGACAAGAAGCCCAGGGCCAGTCTCACCGTGGCCTAGCAGGGGCTCTGTGACTTTTCCTAAAAACTTGGAATTATATTTGTTTGTTTTTTGTTTCGTTTTTGGGCCAACCCAGTGATATTCATGGGTTCCTCCTGGCTATGTGCTTAGAAATCGCTCCTGGCTTGGGGGGATTATGATGGAACTCCGGGGATCAAACCCAAGCCAATCTTGGGTCAGCCACATGCAAGGCAAACCCCCTACCTCTGTGTGCTATTGCTTCGGCCCCTGTTTTTTGGTTTTGTTTGTTCATTTATTTTGGGGGCCACACCGGCGCAGCTCAGAGGTTACTCCTGGCTTGCTCAGAAATCATTCCTGGCAGGCTCAGGGGACCATATGGGATGCTGGGAATTGAACCTGGGACCGTTACAGGGTCAGCTGCATGCAAGGCAAATTTCCTACCACTGTGCTATTACTCCGGCTCCCAGAATTATCTTTTTAATTTATTTTTGGTTTTAAACCACACCTGGTGACTTACTTACTTACTTACTTACTTACTTACCGGTTTACTTACTCCCAACTCTATACTCAGGGATCAATCCTGGCTGGTTCCAGGAAACATATGGGATACCGGGGATTGAACCTGAGTCTTCATGTGAAAGTCAAACTCTACCTGCTGTACTAGCACTTGATTCTCCCCGAATTTTTTTGTTTGTTTGTTTTTGGGTCACATCCGGCAGTGCTTGGGTTACTCCTGGCTCTATGCTCAGAAATTGCTCCTGGCAGGCTCAGGGGACCATATGGGATGCCGGGATTCGAACCACTGACCTGCATGCAAGGCAAATGCCTTACCTCCATGCTATCTGCTATCTTCTGGCCCCAAACTTTTTTTTTTTTTTTTTTTTTGGTTTTTGGGTCACACCTGGCAGTGCTCAGGGGTTATTCCTGGCTCCAGGCTCAGAAATTGCTCCTGGCAGGCACAGGGGACCATATGGGGCGCCGGGATTCGAACCGATGACCTCCTGCATGAAAGGCAAACGCCTTACCTCCATGCTATCTCTCCGGCCCCCCCAAACTTTTTTTAATAATAAAAATAAAGCTTTTCAAAATTGGTGTCATCTAACTATAGCCTTGACAGGAAAACAAGCATATTTAGGGCCTATCTTTAAAAACAAATAACAAAGAAAAGGAAGTCATCCCCAAATGTTTCTTCCAGGGCCAAAACGATAGTATAACAGGTAGGGCGCTTGCCTTACAGGCTGCCAACCTAGGTTTCATTCCCGGTGCCCCATAGGATCCCCCAATCCCTACTAGGAGTGATCACTGAGTACAGAACCAGGAGTAACCTATGAGTGCTGCTGGTGTGTGAAGGAAGGAAGGAAGGAAGGAAGGAAGGAAGGAAGGAAGGAAGGAAGGAAGGAAGGAAGGAAGGAAGGAAGGAAGGAAGGAAGGAAGGAAGGAAGGAAGGAGGGAGGGAGGGAAGGGAGAAAAGGGAAGGAAGGGAGGGAGGGAGAGAGGGAGAGGGGAGGGAGGGAGAGGGAAGGGAGGGAAGGAAGGGAGGGAGAGAGGGAAGGAAGGAAGGGAGGGAGGAAGAGAGGGAAGGAAGGGAGGGAGGGAGGGAGAGAGGGAAGGAAGGAAGGGAGGAAGGAAGGAAGGAAGGAAGGAAGGAAGGAAGGAAGGAAGGGAAGGAGGGAGGGAAGGGAGAAAAGGGAAGGAAGGGAGGGAGGGAGAGAGGGAGAGGGGAGGGAGGGAGAGGGAAGGGAGGGAAGGAAGGGAGGGAGAGAGGGAAGGAAGGAAGGAAGGGAGGGAGGAAGAGAGGGAAGGAAGGGAGGGAGGGAGGGAGAGAGGGAAGGAAGGAAGGGAGGAAGGAAGGAAGAAAGGAAGGAAGGAAGGAAAGAAGGAAGGAAGGAAGGAAGGAAGGAAGGAAGGAAGGAAGGAAGGAAGGAAGGAAGGAAGGAAGGAAGGAAAAACCCAAGCAAATAGGGGCCAGAGTGATAGCACAGCGGTAGGGCATTTGCCTTGCAAGCAGCCGACCCAGGACCAACAGTGGTTTGAATCCCAGCATCCCATATGGTCCCCCAAGCCTGCCAGGAGCAATTTCTGAGCACAGAGCTAGGAGCAATCCCTGAGCACTGCCGGTGTGACTCAAAAAGCAGACAAACAAGCTTGGCTCCCTGGAGCAGGAATGAGACAACGTCCATTAAGGCCACTTTTCCTCTGCATCCCCTGTAGCCTGCAGGCCTGTGTGAGTGTCCGGAGGCTGGCACAGGGTGCACACCCCCCTGGGCAGGGAGCTGGTGAGTCAGGGCCAGGCCTCCTCCCAGAAGAGGCACACCCTGGTCTGCAGCTCGCTTCACGCCCCGGTGCCTGCTGGCCTCGCTGCCGTCTGACCTGCTCCTGCAGACGAGTGCGTGGGGTGAGCTGACCTCTAACCCCACATGGACAATGGGAGACTGTGAGCAGGTCTAGAAGGAAGGACCCAGCTGGGGAGATCGGGCCCTTAGAGAAAATAGGAGCCACTCTGGGATCCTGTGGGACTTTTGGGTTGTAGGTCACACCTGGGGGTGCTCAGGGCTGACTCCTGGCTCTGCACTCAGGGATCATTCCTGGCGGGGTGACGGGGTGCTGAGAATAGAACGTAGTTGACCAAGTGCAATGCAAGCAAGTATCTCACCAGCTGGATTGCTCAAGCTCCACTTTGCTTCTTATTTTATTTATATTGGGGGAGGGGGGGACTAGGCCACAACTGGCAGTGCTCGGGCCCCAAGAAAAATTGTTTTAAAAAAAGTTTTCCATGGGGCTGGAGAGATAGCATGGAGGTAGGGCATTTGCCTTGCATGCAGAAGGATGGTAGTTCGAATCCTGGCATCCCATATGGTCCCTAAAAACTGCCAGGAGCGATTTCTGCGTGTAGAGCCAGAATTAAGTTCTGAGCGTCACCAGGTGTGACCCCAACTCCCCCCCATAAAATAATAATAATCCTGTTGGTTAGTTCCCATCAAGTTTCTGGCCCAAGGTCCAGGGTTTGACCACCTTTGCCCACAGTGCCTGGGGTGGGATGAGGGCAGCGACTCCCACCTCACTTCCTGCCTGGACTCTGCAAGTGCACCCCCTCTCAAACCAAAACCTACGTGTGAGCCCGCTGCCAGGCCTCTGCATGGCTTCTGGGGCCTTCTGAGCTCCGTAATCGCTCAGGGCTCGGCGAGTCTGGTTGCAGAAACACCAGCCCTGGTCACGGTCACAGTCACAGTCACGGTCACTGTCTTGGTCACGCGTCACTGCCACACTGAGCCGCGTAGGGCGCTGTTTCCTGATGCTCCCAGCTTCTCCTGTTGCTGTCACCAGGGCCTGTGACAGGCCTGGAGAAGGGGGGCCATCACTGCTGAGGGGGGCAGAGAGTTGTCCACATTGGGGGCACAGGCACCAGGGAGGCTGAAGGGTATCATAGCCAGGGTGCACAGAGGAACCCAAATGCTCAGGGGCCAGAGAAATAGCACAGCTAGTACAGCAAACATTTGTCTTGCGTGCAGCTGGTTCCATCTCCGGCATCCCATATGGACCCTCGAGCCTGTAGGAAGTGATTCCTGAGAGCAGAGCCGGGAGTAGCCCCGAGTGCCGCCCGGTGTGGCCCAAAAAATAAAAAATAATCCCATCTCACCACCCACATAACCAAGGGATTCCAGGAACTATGCCCTGACGCCTTAACCATGCCCGTGATTGCCCACAGACACCCCCCACCCATGATGGTGAAGGGAAAGAAAAGGGGTCCAGAGGGTCCAGTTGGGCAGTAACAAAGCCGCTGCTTCTGGACACGCATCCATGTCCCGAGAACTCTTTGTTGGCTTGTCCCCGTGATGCTGGGCCAGGAGAAGTCTCTGTGCAGAAGGGGTAAACTGAAGCAGGCACAGGATGAAGGAGAGGGGGAAGAAATGACTGGCTGGAACCAGCCGTGCAGGAGGGTGGGGATCAGCCAGGACACCAGCAGGGGTGCCCGTGGGGTATGAGCTGTGCAGGGCTCCTGGGTTCCCACGAGGAGCCGAGGGCAGCCCCGGGCCAGTTCCCTTGAGAATCTGGCAGCGCCTCCCGGGCGTGTGTGAGAAAAGGGACCGAGAATTCCTGAGCCAACAGCGCCCAGAGCACCCTTGGCTGGCGAGGCCTGATAGAGGACCCCGCGGCAAGCATGACTCACCATGCGTGTATGCATGCGTGTGTTTGTGTGTGTGTGTGTGTGTGTGTTGGGGGGGCTTCAGCGGGACCTTCAGATGCTTTTCTGGGAAGGCTTTGGGCAGCGGCTGCTGCAGAGGACAAAGGGCTCCCTCAATCCTGCCTCTCTCTCTCTCTCTCTCTCTCTCTCTCTCTCTCTCTCTCTCTCTCTCTCTCTCTCTCTCTCTCTCTCTCTCTCTCTCTCTCTCTCTCTCTCTCTCTCTCTCTCTCTCTCTCTCTCTCTCTCTCTCTCTCTCTCTCTCTCTCTCTCTCTCTCTCTCTCTCTCTCTCTCTCTCTCTCTCTCTCTCTCTCTCTCTCTCTCTCTCTCTCTCTCTCTCTCGGGGCCCACTAGGGGCCTGCCCAGACAGCTACCCTCATGCTCCTCTGCTCCCTCTCTCCACTGTCCCAGAAAGCAAGGAGTGAGCCTTGATCCTAGGGCAGGAAGCAGCTTCTTCAAAAACGCAACGAAGCGTCCACACTGCCTGCACAAGTGGGCTTGGAGCCATAGCAAAATCACAGCCCCAGGACGCTTGCCTTCTACGTGGCTGACCGGGGTTCGATCCCTGACATCCCATATGGTCCCTTGAGCCTGGCAGGGGTGATTCCTGAGTGCAGAGCCAGGAGCAACCCCTGAGTACTGCTGGATGTGGCTCAAAATAATAATAATAATAATAATAATAAATAATAATAATAATAATAGAGTGAGTGCCCCAGTGTGGCCAATAAATCTGTGAGCCCCGGAGTGTGAGTCTGTGAGTGGGGGAGTGTTTGTGTGAAGGGCTATGTGTGAATAAGAGTATGTATGAAATATGTATTCGCTTGTGTGAAGGTGTGCATGTGAGAGTGTTGTGAGAGTGTGTGTAGTGGGTGCGTGTGAATGTGAGTGTGGAAGTGTACAAATGTGAGTGATTGTGCGAGCGTCTGTATGTGCAAATGACAGTCTGTGTGCATCAGACACAGAACCAGAGCGTGTGATGTGACGTGTGTTGTTGAGTATGTGTGGTTCATGCATGTTGTGTGTGTGCATGCTCTGTGGCCAGTACTGTGCATTAGTGTGTTTGGTGTTCATGTGTGCTGCTTGTATATGTGAATGATATAGGGTCTGCGTGTAATGTGTATTTGTGCAAGACTTACTGTTGTGTACATGTGTGTCACACACGTGCATGTTCTGCAACGAGGTACATGTATTAATATACAGCATGTCTGTGCCTGTATGAGTGTTGTGTTATGTGTATGTGACCGTGTGTGGTGTGTGCACCGTGGGATATGTGTGCAGGCCTGTCTATTGAACAGGGACTCATGAACGTGGAGAAGCACAGTTCACAGTCCTCAGGTAGCTGGCAAGCCTAGGAACCCCCCCCCCCAGGGCCCCATATTCAATCCTCCCCCTGGATCCACAGGCTTGGGCCCCTCTGTGGCAACAAGCATCAGGAGTGACCGTCATTGCAGCCTCCTGGCAGTCCGGGGCAGTCTGGGGCCTCCTCTGCTGTTCCCCAAGAGAATTCTGGGGGACCTTTGAGAAAGCACAGGCATCGCCATTGGTGTGGCCATTGGTGTGGCCATCGGTGTGGGCAGGCCAGGCTATTTGCCAGCGTCTCTTCTTTTGCAGGCCTGGGAGCTGCTCCAAACTCAGGGGTCCCTGACCATCTGCCACCCCCAGTCCATGGCCTCCCAGCCTTCCATGCTTCGTGGTGTCCCATCACCCTAAATCTTCTATGAACTCCAATGCCCTCCCCTCACCCACATTCCCCTCATAGGGCCTGGAGCGACAGCACAGCAGCCAACCCGGGTCGGATCCCCAGCATGGACCCCATATGGTCCCCTGAGCCTGCCAGGAATGATTTCTGAGTGCAAAACCAGGAGTAACCCCTGAACATCACTGGGTGTGGCCTCCAAACCAAAACCAACAAACACATTTCCCTTGTATAAGAAAACGTCTTGTGGGCTGGACCCACACTAGACTCTAAACCTTGCTCTGACCCTGACTGGGTCCCCCCATAAGCTCTTTGTCTCTGTTGGGGAACACAAAGCAATAGCCCCAGGAGGTGAGTCCTTTTCTCACCCCATCCTGGCCCCTCTGCCCCCCCAGCTTCTACACTGTCCCCCAGCTTCCCATCTCAATTCCAGACAAGAGCCAGTGGCTGTCCCCCCTGTGTCTGTCCTAGTCTAGAACAGTCTTCCAAGTGGCTGAGGGGGAAGGGGATTCCCTGGGGTAGGAGTCTTAGGTGCATCAACTGTGGGTTCTGTTCTGTTCTTTGTTTCACTGAAGAAGGTTGATTTTCCAGGAAGTGGGGGACACTTTTTATTTCGCCTCTGCAGGGAGTGAATAAAATTTTTTTGAGGGGACTGGAGGATAGCACAGTGGCAGAGCATTTACCTTGCACGCAGCTGATACAGAACAGACAGTGGATCAAATCCGGGCATCCCATATGTTCCCCCGAGCCTGCCAGATGTGATTTCTGAGTGCAGAGACAGGGGTAACCCCTGTGGGGAGCTAGATATGGCCCAAAAAACAAACAAACAAACAAAACTAAAAAAATAAACAAAAAAACCCAAAACCCAATCCCCCCAAAAATGATTTTTAAAAAGGGTCCAGCTGACCCTCTCTAGAATTATTTGTATTGATTTTGTCTTTTTTTTTGGGGGGGGGAGGCACAGGCAGCGGTGCTCAGGGGTTACGCCTGGCTCTGTGCTCATGGCTGATTCCAGGGAGATCTCAGGGGACCCTCAGCAGCAGCGTTGGGGATTAAACCCGGGTCTGCCACATGCAAGACAAGCGCTTTCACCTTTCCCTGAGCCCAGGGACACTTTTGTTTTTGCTTTGGTGTCACACCCAGTGGTGCTCAGAATTTGGTTACTTCTGGTTCTGCGATCAGAAATGCACTTCTGGTGTGCCGGGAATCGAACCTGGGCCATGGCTCCAGGCCTACCAAATCTTTCAGGTCGCTGCAGCAGTAGCTAAGTCCCATCACTTCCGGGAGGGGCGTGGCCTTGAAGGACGCAACACGCTCACGGGGCGTGATCTTAAGGTGGGGCGTGGCCTTCGACAGGGGACTGGCACTTCTGTGGGTGAGGCCTTGCACGGGGCGTGGCTTTAGATGGGCGTGGTCTTCGTGTGGGCGTGGCCTGGGAACCAGCCTGGAGCTGTTCGTGAGGTTTGCTGGCATTTGACATCAGTGACCAGTAGGAGGCGACACTGAGCAGACAGGGGGGCAGGGGAGTTCCACTCTGGGTTAGGGCCAGGCACCCAGGGAAGGGGAGTGGGGTGTCCCCTGCTCTATGAGGACTGTGGAAGGTCAAGGAGGCCCAGCGTGGGGCTAGGGCTTCTGGGGGGGTGGAAGGCAGGCTGTGTCACCCCAACGCCTCCTCCAAGCGGGATGGCGAGGTGCGGGGGTGCACACACTCATCGGCTGCCCCCCATAAACTCGCCGATGAGCCAGCCATGAGGGAGCAGTGCAGGAATCTGACCCGCCTGGCTCTGCCAAGGGGCTGGAGCAAGTCACAGGTTCCAGGAACATTCTAGAGCACTGAATGTGTGAAGGGGAGAGAGAGAGTTGGGGACCCCAGGACCCCAGTGAGCACCAAATCAGGCCCAGGAGAGTCCTGTGGGACTTAGGGTGGGAAACCACCTTCCAGCGCCTGAGAAAGTGCTAATGCTCCCCTTTTTCCTTGTCTGAGTCCTAAGATGTCACCTGAGGTACACCCCCTCTAAATGCATAACACCCCATCTCTGCCCTTTGGGGGTCTGGATTCAAAAGGCATCTCCATTTCCCCTTTGCTTTGCAGCCCTGCCAGCACATGCTCTCAGGGGCTCTGGGGAGTCCCCAATCCAGGTGGGATTGGCCCCTAGTCTGCCTGGATTCATGAGGCAGTGATGGCTTTGACCTGTGCTCGGAGTTTTTGGGGTTCAGACCCTGTGTTGACTGGGGTGTGTTTGGAGGGGATGGAAAGAAAGGGCAGGAGAGCTGGATTACACCAGCACTGGGGAGACTCTGGGCAGCATCAGTAACGGGGTGAAGATGAGAGACTGGAGGGGACACCCCAGGGCCCTGCGTGGATGTGCTCGACAGCTGGAGGATATGGTTCGGCACTCCCAAGGTGGGATCCATCCCTGGTGCTGCTTTTTCATTTGGGAGGAAGTCCAGTGTGCCCAGGACTTACTCCTGGCTCTGTGCTCAGGGATTGCTGTTGGTAGGACTTGGGGAACCATATGGGGGGTCAGGATTGGACATTGGTCTGTTGTGTGCAGGGTGAACACCTTTAACCCTGTCTTATCTGTCCACCCCCAAACTGACCTGTGCATGGTAATTCGGTTTTTTGGGGGGGGAGGTGGGAGGTTGGAAGTGGTAGCGCTCAGGGGTTACTCCTGGCTCTTTGCTCAAAAGTCACTCCTGGCAGGCTTGGGAACCATGTGGGGTGCTGGGAATCAAACCTGGGCCCGTTCTGGGGTTCTGGGTCAGCTGTGTACAAGGCAAACACCCTACTGCTGTGCTCCAGCCCTCAGGGTGTGTGTGTGTGTGTGTGTGTGTGTGTGTGTGTGTGTGTGTGTGTGTGTGTATGTGGTGCTGGGATTCAAACCCAGGACTCCTGAATGCAAGGTGAGCACTTTACTACTGAGCCATGATTGTTTCTTGTTTGTTTGTTTGTTTTGGAGCCACACCCAACGATGCTCAGGGGTTACCCCTGGCTCATTCAGGAATCATCCTGGTGATGCTTGGGGTATCATAAAGGACGCTGAGGATCGAACCTGGTCTGCTCGTGCAAGGCAAATGCCTTACCTGCCGTACTGTTGCTCCAACCCCATTATTATTATTTTTTTGGGGGGGGGGGCACAACAGTTGACGCTCAGAGGTTACTCCTGGCTCTAAGCTCAGAAATCACTCCTGGCAGGCACAGGGGACCCTATGGGATGCCAGGATTTGAACCACCATCCTTATGCATGCAAGGCAAATGCCTTATCTCCATGCTATCTCTCCGGCCCCTACAGTCACTTTTATAACAAAAAAATTTTTTTTCCAGATTTTCCTTGGTGATGATGGCCCTGGCCTGACTCTGCCTGGCAGGATAGGACGCTTTACCTCAATGCTTGCAAACTCCCCGCAGTGCTCACCAAACTCTGCATGCCTTAAAAAATATTTTTCTTAAATTTAAGTAAAGAATCATGGTTTACAAAGTTATTGATGTGGGAGGCCTTTGGACTTTGAAATTGTGCTTTTGTTTTGTTTTGTTTGTGGGCCATACCCAATGATATTAAGGTCTTACTTTTGGCTGCAGTGAGAGATTTTTGTTTGTTAGTTCTTGGTTTGAGGCCACATTCAGCTGAGCTCAGGGTTTACTCCTGGCAGGCTTGGGGGTACCATATGAGATTCTAGGGACTGAACCCAGCAGGTCAGCTGAGTGCAATGCAAAAGCTCTTTTGGGCCCGGAGAGATAGCACAGTGGCGTTTGCCTTGCAAGCAGCCGATCCAGGACCAAAGGTGGTTGGTTCGAATCCCGGTGTCCCATATGGTCCCCCGTGCCTGCCAGGAGCTATTTCTGAGCAGACAGCCAGGAGTAACCCCTGAGCATTGCCAGGTGTGGCCCAAAAAATAAAAAAACAAAACAAAGCAAAAGCTTTCTGCCATGCTCTGGACCCTCTCTAAATTTTACATATGGTTAAAAAGTGCTAAGAATTTATCCTTTCCTGTTATCAAGTAAAATAGAATAAATAAATCAAAAAATTTGATAAGGGGAGGGGCAAGAGATAGCACAGCTGTAAGGTGTTCTCCTTGCATGCGGCAACCCAGGACTGACAGTGGTTCGATTCCCGCCTGCCAGGTCCCTCGAGCCTGCCAGGAGTGATTTTTTTGAGCACAGAGCCAGGAGTAACCCCTGAGCACCTCCGGGTGTGGCCCCAAACAAAACAAACAAAAGAAATTGAAAAGGGTAAGTTCCGAGTAACCTTGAAAACTTAAACCCTGACATTCGCTTCTTTTCTGAGTCCTAGTGCCAGTGGGATCCTTCAGGGCTACTCCGAGTGGGAGAAGGAAAGAGCCTCCTCGCCTGCCTGCCCAACTCTGTCCTCCCTCCCGGTCCCTGTCCCCTGCAACTGGGGTCCAATGCTGAGCTGGCTACAAACACTGCACGAATATTTGCCAAGCGCAGCACGCTGATGATGAAATAAATAAAATCGCTTGTTTTATAGCGTGATTGCTGGCCCGTGAGTCATCTGGGATGGAGCATTTCAGGAGGTGAGCCTGGAGTTGACAGGCAGCCAGTCATGGGTGCTGCACTGTTGAGCTGAGCCCCGGAAATGGCCCAGCCTGGGGTGTCCTTGCACTCAGCCCATTAGGGCTCCGGGGTGCAAGGCTCCCACCCCCAAAACAACATCTCCAAAAGCTCCACTGTCACCTTCTCCCTTCCCAGGCCGGGCCCAAGCGAGCCAGCAATGCCCTGGGTGTCATTTGCAGCGAGGCAGCAGTGAGGCGGCCTGGGAAAGGATGTGACCGCCCAGCCTCGAGGAGCAGGCGACAAGCCCGCACAGGCCGGCCGGGAGAGGCGAGAACCGGGGAGGAGGCCCGGGAGCGGCCGTGGGGCTGTTTACAAAGCAAAGGTGGCCTGGAAGGAAGATTAGCCGAGTGAGAAGTTCCCAAATACCTGAGACCCGCCTCCCCCTTTCCAAGCGACACCAAAATAAACGCAGCCCCGTTGGCAGAAGCACTCTCTCCTCCTCTTCCCAGCTCTCTGGTCTCTGTGCCAGGGGGCAGACACACACCTTCCCGGGACGGGACGGATGTATTTGGCTGCACCCTGGGGAGGGAAGAGCTTTAGGCCTCTGACCCTCAAAGACTTTCCAAGATCTGAGCTCAGCCGGGTTTGGAATTCCATCACCCCTCTCCCCGCCCCTCTATGCCCCGGAGGAGACCCAGCCCAGAGCTGCTTTTTCAAAGAAAGTGTCAGAAGAGGCCACAGAGCCTCAGGCCCCTCCTGTCCCAGTGGCCTGGAGCTGTGCCGGGGTCATTGTAAGTAGGAAAACAAGCGACTAGCAGAGAGGAAGCTGGTGCGTGAACCTAACAGGGAAAAAAAGCATGAGGCGGGCGGGTGGGTGTTAAAATAAGTGACTCGGTAAAGGTCACATACCCTGGGTCACTCTTGGAGGGCTGCAGGAGAAGCTTGCTGGGGAGAAAGCAGCCTTAGAAATCCAGGAAATGGGGGGCCGGAGAGATAGCATGGAGGTAAGGCGTTTGCCTTTCATGCAGGAGGTCATCAGTTCGAATCCCGGCGCCCCATATGGTCCCCTGTGCCTGCCAGGAGCAATTTCTGAGCCTGGAGCCAGAAATAACCCCTGAGCACTGCCGGGTGTAACCCAAAAATCACAAAAAAAAAAAAAAAAAAAGAAATCCAGGAAATGGGAAGGGAGGGGGAGAAAAAAGAGAAAAAAAGGAAAGGAAAATACAGCAGGGAGGGTGTTGGCTTTGCACGCAACTGATCCGGGTTCAATCCCAGGCACCCCTTAGGGTCCCCTCTGAACATAGAGCTAGAATTAATTCCTGAGTACTGCTGGCTGTGAGCCTAAACCCAAAGTCAAAAAAGGTAAAACACAAAACCCAAAACAGAACCCAACCAACCGAAAAAACAATCCAGCAGTTGTCCAGAAGTCCTGAGCGAGAGGGAGTTTGCCTTGCACGCTGCTGACTGGGGACTGGGTTCCATCCCCTGCATCCCAGAAGGTTCCCTGAGCCTGCCAGGAGTGATTCCTCAGCGCAGAGCCAGGAGGGACCCCTGTGCACCGCCGGGTGTAGCCCCCAAAACGAGCAGCAACAACAAATCACCCTGGGCCGGAGGTAGGGCATTTGCCTTGCACGTGGCCCACCCAGGACAGACCCTGGTTCTCTTCCTGGCATCCCAGGTAGTCCCCTCAGGAGTGACTCCTGAGCGCAGAGCCAGGAGGGACCCCTGCCCACCGCGGGGCGCAGCCCCCAAACCTAACAAAAACCATAAACAAATCACCCCAAAACAAGAACAAGAGGGGAGGGAGGTGGGTTCCAGCTCTGGGTGACAGTGAAGGCCAACCAGGTGAGCCAAGAACTCGCTGAATGCATTTGCAGACTGGGGTACTCCAAGTGGGGTGCCCTCAAAACAAAAAAAAAAAAGTGTGTGTGTGTGTGTGTGTGTGTGTGTGTGTGTGTGTTTGGGGGAGGGCTAAAGGCAAGATGGGGCGGTGATGGACTTTGGAACCTAGTGTCCCATTCGTGGCCAGCCGTGCGGGGCCAGGCGCGCGAGTGCGCACGGGAGTGAGTGGACCCCGCCGGACTCGGGGTCCCCTCCCGGGCCTCGGGGTGCGGCGGCCACCGCGGGGCGGGGCGGGGCGCGGGGCGGAAGTGTCGTCGGCGGGCGGGGCGCCCCGCTCACCTGGGCAGGTACCTACCGGGCTGCGGGCGGGCGCGGCCACAGGTGCGCCATGGAGGGCCATGGCGAGGGTTCGGGGCCCTGGGCGCTGGGGCTGCTGCGGACCTTCGAGGCGTCCGAGTTCGCGGGCTGGGAGAAGGTGGGCTCGGGGGGCTTCGGGCAGGTGTACAAGGTGCGTCACGTCCACTGGAAGACATGGCTGGCCATCAAGTGCTCGCCCAGCTTGCACGTCGACGACAGGTGGGTTCCTGGGTTAGCGTTGGGGAGCTGGGGAGCGTTAGGATGCGCGTCTGGGGGTCGGGGAGCCCCCCGGGATGCCAGCCCTACCCCGCTTTATTTGCGATCGGGGGACACAGGCGTCTCAGGCTCGACCGATCTTTTTTGGGGGGAGCCCCAGCACCCCGCGCGCACTCCTGGCAGGGTTTGGGGAGGCTGGGGGAGTCCTGGGCGGCGGCGTTGGGGGCTTTGGGGGCTTGGGGGGCTCTAGGGGGTGTCCACGTTGCCCCCAGGTATTGCCTAGAGTTGCAGCCTGGTCTCCCTTGGGGGGTCCCCGGCCTGCCCAGGGCCACGCGTACCCCACTTTGAGGCCCTGCGGTCTGCGCAGGGCTTAGAGAAATTGCCCTGTTGGGGCTGGCAGCTTTGTCGGCGGGTGTAGAGTCCTTGGAGCTACTCGGTAATTGAGGCCGGAGCACAAATTGGTGTGAGAGGGTAATTATTTGGGTCGGGAACACCCCCTCAAAGAATTGGGCTTGGCAGGCCCGCGTGCGCCCTTGGGAGGTGAGGGCCCCGGTGTGTGTGTGTGTGTGTGTGTGTGTGTGTGTGTGTGTGTGTGTGTGTGTGTCTTTGGGGGGTCTTTGTTGGGGCCTGGGCCGCTGGCCGGTTCTGGGCTGGAGCTCAGCCCGGCCTTGGGGGAGGAGTTCTTTTCTCTAACCCGCCGTTCACTTTCCTCTCCCAGGAACCCCCGATCAGGGTTGCCTGGTGCCCACCAGAGCCGGTGGGTCGCCTCAGAAGACGGTGGGGTGGACAGTGCATGCATGATAATGCGGGTTGGGGTGGTGCGTGGACCTGTTTTTTTAGGGAGATTTAAGGCCTGTGTGGCCCTGAGCATGCGTGGTTTGTCAGTAGCATAGCCGACCCCCCCTTCCCCCATTTAAAGTTGAGCTGAGGAGCAGAACTCTGGGGTCCAGAACCGCGCTCAAGCAGCATCCCCCTTATGGGGAGGTTTTGTGGGTTGGGGGCGCGGTAGGGACACCGCAGAACCCAGAAGGTCCCCTGGAACGCTTGTTTTCCGGGGACTGGGGAGGGAGCTCGAACAGAACTGCGGGTAGGCGCTTATCTTGCCTGTGGCTGACCTGGGGTGGATCCCCAGCTCCACATTGGGGCCCCCCCCCCAATACCATCTCCGGGAGTGACCCCTGAGCTCTGAGCCAGGAGCCAGCTCTGAGAGCCCCCAACCAGGTGTGGTCACCCCCAAACCAAGGAGAAAACAGTCTTTCCAGTCTCTGCATCGTGAGGGGAGGGGTTCCCGCTGGCAGAGGGGCTCCCAGTGTGTGTCCCCCCCCCACCACCACACGAGCACACACACACACCCTGGAGCACCGTGTCGCCCAGGCCCTGCACTAGGAAACAGGGCAGGTTGGAGGGGAGCAGAGGCACCTCGTGACCCAGTTCAGCTCTGGGTGCCTCTTGGCTGAGAGCCTGGGACTCGGCGTTTCTTGGAAACTGGTTCCTTGGGGGGCCTGGGTCACTCTGAGTATCCCTCCCCTTCTCTCCTGGCCCCAGCCCCCCCACCCCCGCTGTCGCCAAGCTGGCCAGGAGGACGTTGTGGATATTTTGCTGAAATCCAAGCTCTTCGGGGACCGTGGCCAGACCAGTCCTGAAAATGAGCCCCAAAGCGTGCCCCATCTTGGCCCCGCGTGTGTTCTTAGGCTGAGGGGGGGGGAGGGAGGGCTGGAGGCCCAGGCTGCTGGTTCAAGTGGGTAGTGTTGGGGTCTGGGCTCCCCCCTTTTCCAGAATCAGCCCAGTAAACAAGCCTTTCCTCATGGTGACTCACCACCGGCACCCCAGAATCTGTTATTCCCAGCCTGGGATCTGGGCTGGCTTGGTATGGCAGAGGAAGAGGGGAGGGATCTGTGTTTTGGGATGACTTTGGAGACCCTCAAAGTCTGTGGGTTTGTCCTGGGTCCCCAGGGTGCTGGCTGGAGGGAGGTGGGAGGAGGGGCCCAGCAGAAAGCATTTAGCACCCCCACACCCCGAAGATCCTGGAGTTGCCGGTGGAACTCACATCTGGGGTCCAGTCTGTTTGCTCTGGGGAGACCAGGCCAGCTGGGAAGTGGGTGAATGTCCATGTCCAGCCCATCTCTGGTCCCCTGGCTGCACCTTCCAGAACTGCAGGGTGGGCACACCCCGTGTGTGTGTATGTGTTTTGGGGGGACTGAATTCTCAGGGGCTCCAGGTGTGTGGTTTGTGTGTGTTTTTGGGGATCTGAATTCTCAGGGGCTCCAGGTGCTACCTCACACCCTCTGCGCCTCGCCCTCCTCCCCGTGGGAGCAGCCTGGGGGCTCCCTTCTCAGCCCCAGACTCTGGGCAGGTGCCAGACTGCAGGGGGTGGTCTGAGGAGGGGGTTCGGGTCTTATGCACCCTCCCTGTTGTCACCCCGTCACGGAGCAGGCCGTCACGGAGCAGGCCGCCTCAGGCCCCTTTTGTTTTGGAGAGAAAATGAGGTGGTGGTGGTGGTGGTGGTGGGTGTCTGGTTTCAGATAGCCGTGGAGGATGAGGGGTGCAGAGACATGTGCCCCCCTCAGGGATGGCTTGTTAAGGCCGGTCCTCTCATTCCCATTTTGACCCCCTTCATCCTGGGGGTCTCCTCTGCTGCCCGCAGGTGGTCCAGATGTCCGGCCTATAAGCAGGTGGGGCTCTAGGTAGATTCCAGCGGTGGGGACAGTTAGGTTAGCTTATGTGGACCCCCCTCCGCACCCCACATCACCCCTCACCCCCTCTGGGGTAGAGGAAGCGCCTGCATAGAATAACAATAGAATAACCGAGCCGGGCGAGCCCCAGCACGGCCCAGTCGGACAAGCCCGGTTCTTGTCCGCGTTAAAAATAGCAGTGTGGGAACTCGAAGGCGCCTGGGAACGTGGCTCTGGCGCAGGTAGTGAATCGACGGGCTTCCGCCTGCCCGGCGGTTCCCAGGCCGCTCCCCGGCCCAGGTGAGGGGCCTCCTCAGGGGTCCGCACAGCCCTGCACCTCCAGGAAGCCACTGCCAGAAAACTCTACCTCGGACCTGTCCCTGGCGGGGAAGGGCTTAGGCACTGACTTGTCTTGCAAATGCAGTTGACCCAGGTTTGATTCCCAGCACCCCACTGGGGTCCCTGTGCCCCACCGGAGAGTGAGCCTTGAGCTCTGAGCCAGGTGAAAGTTCTGAGCACTGCTGGGTGTGATTGTCCCTCCCCAACCAAAAATAAATGAAAATGAAACCTTGGTCAGGCCTATGGGTGTTCTGGATAGAGGCAGGAAAGTTTGGCCTGGCCCTGGGGCCGGATAACCAACTTCTATCCCATTTTGGGATAGAGAGAAGAAAAAAGAGGAAGGAGGGAGAAAAAGAGGAGGAAGAAAGAGTAAGAGTGGGCCCGGAGAGATAGCACAGCGGTGTTTGCCTTGCTAGCAGCCGATCCAGGACCAAAGGTGGTTGGTTCGAATCCCGGTGTCCCATATGGTCCCCCGTGCCTGCCAGGAGCTATTTCTGAGCAGACAGCTAGGAGTAACCCCTGAGCACCGCCGGGTGTGGCCCAAAAACCAAAAGAAAAAAAAAAGGAAAGAGTAAGAGTAAAATGAAGAAAGAAAAGTGAAAGAGAAGATAAGAGAAATAAAGTGAGAGAAGAGGAAGGAAAGAAAAAGAAAGAAGAAAAGAGAAGGAAAGAAAGAAAAGAAAAATAGAGAAGAAAGAGGAAGGGTACTCGCTTTGGAGGCACATATACTAAAATTGGGACGATCCAGAGAAGATTAGCATGGCCCCAGCTCAAAGATGACATGCAAATTCTTGAAGCATTCCATATTAAAAAAAAAAGAGAGAGAAAGAAGGAAAGAAAGTGAGAGGAGAGAAAAAGAATGAAAGAAAATAGAGAAGGAAAATAAATAGAAGAGGGAGAGAAAAATAGAAGGAAAGAGAAAGAAAGCAGAAATAGTGAGTGGTAGAGCAAGTGAGCAAGCAAGCTCTGACTTGGAGGTTAGTTCCCCCCATCTACCTGCACTGTGCTAGTTGCAGGTACTAGGTCCCCCTGCTGTAAGGGACAGTGCTAGGTGCTGAGTTGACCTGGGTGTTCTCCTGCTGCGGTAGAGGACTCTGGTCACTACTGACCACTCTGCCCGTAGCAAAACCCCATTCTCCAAACTGACTGCCAGAGGCAGCTGCAGCTTGTGTTTTTTTCTTTTTTGGGTGGGTGGGGGGTCCACACCCGGCATGCACAGGTTCCTCCTGGCTCTACTCTCAGAAATCCCTCCTGGCAGGCTCAGGGGACCATATGGGATGCTGGGATTCGAACCTCCGTCCTTCTGCATGCAAGGCAAATACCCTACCACTGTGCTACCTCTCCGACTCCATACTGCAGCTTGTTGTATGGGTGGGCGTCAGCTCCTGGGCCCCTTTGGGTGCTGGAGTTGCAAATACTTCCCCCTGGGGGGGGGCAGGTGGTACCTTAGCCCGGCCTGTTTGGACCCGATGGATCCCTACAGTGGCCAGATAATCTCACTCACTAGGTCCAGACCCACAGTGGGGTTCTTGTTGGAGCTGAACCTTTGGAAGCAAGCTTGACTTGGGGTGGCCTGGCTCACTCTGTTCCCAGCCCTGGGCAGAGTGACTGGGCGTCTCCTGGAAACCCAACTGGACCATCCTGGGACGTGCCCTCACGGTCCCTCTGCCTTCTCCAGGAGGGCAGCTGAGCCTTGGGTGGGTGTTGGGCACATTCTTCTGAGGTGGGGGGGGCTCTTTTTATTTAATTAATTAATTTATTTAAATTTGGGGGCCACATCCGATGGTGCTCAGGGGTTATTCGTGGCTTTGTGCTCAGAAATTGCTCCTGGCAGGCTTGGGATGCCAGGAATTGAACTTGGGTCGGCTGCCTGCAAGGCAAATGCCCTACTGCTGTGCTATTTCTCATCCCTATTTTATTTATTTTTGGGGGTCCACACCTAGTGGCACTCAGGGGTTACTCCTGGCTCTGCACTCAGGGATCACTCTTGACAGGCTCGGGGGACCCTATGGGATGCCAGGGATCGAACTTGGGTCAGCTGTGTACAAGGCAGCTCTCCTGGCTGTGCTGTCTGTCACTTGGCCCCGAAGACAAGGTTTTAGGCTTGGCTTTCCTGGCTCCGTTATAGGACAGTTTGTTCACTCCTTTCTGCAGAATTGGGGAGCAGACCCTGGGTGGGTGGGCTGAGGAGGTGGGTCCCGGGTTTGAGTGTAATCTGACAGACCCTATGTGGAGCGGTCCTCGGCTTCCTCCTCTCCCCGCACGCCCCATCCCAGCACTGAGCCCTGCATCCTCTGACCCCTGGGACACCTCCTTACGGTCCTGCTGGGTCCCCCTGAACCAGAGCTGGCAGAAAGGCCACTGTGCAGGGAAATGAGCACTGGAAGAGCACTGGGAACAAGGCAGTCACCCAGCGAGACTTTTGTTTTTAGGAATTTTGGAGGCACTTCGTGGTTTTTGTTTTGTTTTTGGGCCAACTCCTCGGCACTCAGGGTTTACTTTCTGTGCTTAGAAATTACTCCTGGCGGGCCGGAGAGATAGCATGGAGATGAGGTGTTTGCCTTGCATGCAGAAGGACGGTGGTTTGAATCCCAGCATCCCATATAGGTCCCCTGAGCCTGCCGGGAGTGATTTCTGAGTATAGAGCTAGGAGTTACCCCTGACGGCTGCCGGGTGTGACCCAAACACCAAACACCAAACCAAACCAAAACAAAGCAAAACAAAAGAGAAATTACTCCTGGCAGGTTTGGGGGACCATACACGATGCTGGCTATTGAACCCAGGTTGGCCGCATGCAAGGCAAACGTCTTGCCCACTGTGCTATTGCTGCGGCCCTCACTTGGTGGTTTTTAAATTTGGGGCAATCACACCTGGTGGCACGCAGGGAATACTGGCTCTGCACTTAGGGAGGGGTCACTCCTGACAGGCTTGAGGGACCCTATGGGATGCTGGCATTGAACCCCGGTCAGCTGTGTGCAAGGCAAACAAACATCTTCACTGCTCTGCTATGGCTTTGGCTCCAGCAGTCACACACTTGAGAGCTGCTGAGGGTACATTGAACTATGTGGGATTTTATCCCAAAAATAACAAATAAATTGCTATTTTCCCCTTAAGAGTCCTGGGCAGTCCTTTCTTCTTTCTTCTTCGATTCCCAAGACAGGCTGGTACTGGATGAGGCTTCAGTGGGGGTCCCTGGTTTAGTTGGTATGAGGGGGGACAGTCTGCAGACCCTGGAGGGCCTCCAAGACTCCTGCAGTTGAAGAAAGGGGCATTTTTAGGAGTGTGTTTCCATCGCCCTGAAAGGTGCTACTCCTTCTCGCTCCCTTTGCAACCCAGCTCTGCAGGAAGTGAAGTTCCAGGAGCTGGGTTGTACCCCCAATGTCTGGGGACCCCATACCCAGCACTGTGCTGGCTGCAGGAGAAAGTGGCCATGTGACCCCTGGGCTCTGCTCCCCAGGCCAGGGTAGGAGGGGTGGGCAGGGGCCACTGCCTGCAGATCTGGGGACCCCCCCATGGCCCTCTTGGACAGGCCTCTGCACTGTGGAGGGGGGATGGTCCCAAAGTCACCCCAGCAGGCTGCTGCTAGCTCTGAGAAGCCCTGTTCCCAGCACCAGTGGGTCATGTCTGGGCATGTGGTTCTGGAACTTTCCTTCGGTAGCTTATTAGAAAGCAGATTTCACAGCATGGGGTGTGTGTGTGTGTGTGTGTGTGTGTGTGTGTGTGTGTGTGTGTGTGTGTGTGTATTTATGTGTGAATGTGTGAGAATGTATGTGAGTTCATGCAATTAAGAGTAAATTTGTGGGGCCCGGAGAGATAGCACAGCAGTGTTTGCCTTGCAAGCAGCTGATCCAGGACCAAAGGTGGTTGGTTCGAATCCCGGTGTCCCATATGGTCCCCCCCGCGCCTGCCAGGAGCGATTTCTGAGCAGACAGCCAGGAGTAACTCCTGAGCACCGCCAGTTGTGGCCCAAAAACCAAAAATAAATAAATAAATAAATTTGTGTGAATATGCATACGTATGTATGTGTGACTGTATGGTTGTATGATGTGTTTATATGGGCATATGTGAGCCATTGTGATAGTGCAAATGTGTATGTGCTGGAATTCCTCTGCTTCCAGATATCGGGGTGCTTTGGGCAGGTGTGATGTGGTCCTGGGTGCTGTGCTGAGCTCCCCGCAGAGCTGAGTACCTTGCAGCTGGGCCCCGAGCCCCTGGACCGTTTCCTGACGGGCTGGCCTGGGCCTGGTCAGGCTTGTCCTGGCTGAGACTCTTGGATCCTGTGTGGAGCTCTGAAAATCTGCTCTTGGGGGAGGGGGGGGTCTCCACAGAGATCCCCCACAGCAGAATAGCACCCTCCACATGGCTCTTCACAGCTGGAGGGCCGTTCACAGGGGGTCCCCTCTGCTGTGAAAGTTCTGGGTTTTTCCCAGATTCCCTGTGTGCTGCTCTGCTGTGAGGAGTGGCCTTGGGGACATTCTGGCGTCGCTGTCCAGTGCTCATTAGGGGTATCGGGACATCGTGTGTGGCTGGCGGCTCTGTGAACCCACCTGCGTGTACCTACTGCCATCCAGGGGTCCAGGGATGGCAGGGCTTCTGAAATTGAGACTGGGAATCCATGGAAACTCACCATTGTTCTGGGTCCCCCTCTCCACAGCCCCCACGGACCCCACATGCACTCTTGCGGGGTTCTGCTCCCTGTCCAACCCCACCATGCTGATATTACTGAATAGCCTCCAGCCGGGGGAGATTCTGGAAGGGCAGAGGCCAGGCAGTGCCAGGGAAGCCGGGGAAGGGGGGTGGGGGTCCCTGCTGGTTCTCACGCCTCCCCTGGGCCCTTGCAGGGAGCGGCTGGAGCTGCTGGACGAGGCCAAGAAGATGGAGCTGGCCAAGTTCCGCTATGTGCTGCCCGTCTACGGCATCTGCCGTGAGCCCGTGGGGCTGGTGATGGAGTTCATGGAGACGGGCTCGCTCGAGAGGCTGCTGGCCACGCAGCCGCTGCCCTGGGAGCTGCGTTTTCGCATCGTGCACGAGACGGCCGTGGGCATGAACTTCCTGCACTGCATGGCACCGCCGCTGCTGCATCTGGACCTCAAGCCGGCCAACATCCTGCTGGACGCCCACTACCATGTCAAGGTGGGCAGCGGGGGCCCCCCAGGATGCAGAACCAGGACCCAGGGGCCGCTGGGGGGTTTTGTGCGAGACAGGGACCGTGGGTATTGGGGGTCCTCCAAGGAAGGAGGTCCAGAGGATTGGCTGGCTCCAGGCTGGCTAGAGAGGGGGGGTGGCAGGACAGTGTGTGGTTTCCTGCTGCGGCATATGTAGAGAGAGGGCATTTTCTGAGTGTGGCAGTTTCCTCTCTATGTGTCTCGGTGTCCCTTCATCCATGTTGACTTGAGGGAACCCTGCCCTGGGTGTTCTCATGGGTGATGGTCAAAGCATGCTTGGAGTGACTGGCGAAATGATCTGACAGTGCAGGCACTTTAGGGCTTTCCCTTTCAAGAAGTTTGTTTTCATCTGTGCTTGTTCCTTTTTGGGCCACACTTAGCGGAGTTCAGGGCTGACTCCTAGCTCTGCACTCAGGAATCATTCCTGGCAGGCTCTGGGGATCCTAGGGCATGCTGGGGATTGAACCCGGGTCGGCATTGCTTTTCTTGATTTTGTTTTTTGTCTTTGGGTCACACCCGGTGACACTGAGGGGTTGGTTCCTCCTGGCTATGTGCTCAGAAATTGCTCCTGGCTTGGGGGACCACATGGGACGCCTGGGATCGAACCCAGGTCTATCCTGAGTCAGCCGTTGCAAGGCGAACACCCTACCACTGCACTATCACTCTGGTCCCAGGTCAGCCGTGTTTAAGGCAAATGCCCTCCCCGTCATGCTATCACTTTGACCCCTTAAAACATTTTGTTTGCTTTAGTTTTGGGGTCAGGTGCTCAGGCTGACTCCTGACTGCTCAGGGATGCCAGGATTGAACCCTGATTGGCTGCACGCGCCTTCTTTCCCTGCTGTGTTAGCTCTGAGGGCCCAGCCCTTTTCTGCGCCACAAAGCAGATTTTCCTGTAGGGAAACTGACCGCCTGAGCTGTGGTTTGGGCCAGCTTTGGAGAGGGGAGCCAGGGTCAGCCACAACTCCTCTCTGCAGGACCCCACCAGGGCCTGCGGATGGGGCAGATGCTGAGGTTAGGCGCTGTCCCCCACACTCCTGGCTTTTATCCTCGTCCAAGGCGGCTGACCAGGGCACCCTACTTGGCAGTGGGTGCAGCGCCCCAAGGCCGCTCAAGGGGCATTGATTTCACTTTGAACCATTCTTGCAGGTGACCGGGAAGTGGGTGAGCGCCCGGCTGGGTTGGGCCTGGCGCGAGTCCATCTCCTGGGTGCTGGGGGCCATGGGCGGGTGTGGCCACACCCCCAGCGAGGGCCTTTGATCTCACACCTGCGGCCTACCGCGGGGAGTGGGCACGGAGGGGCTAATGACGGGCCTCGTGCTGAGCTCACGAACAGGTGCTCCTGGGCATGGCGGGAGGGGTCAGGGCTCCGGGAAGGCCGAGGAACATTCTGCAGTCTTTGAGGAGGGGCTGGCAGGAGCGCCTGCTTCCTGCAGTGCCTGGTGGTACGCAGGGTCCCTAAAAGGCATCCAGGCGTGACTCCAGAGTCAGGGCCAGGAAGAAGGCCTGAGCACCGTGGGGCGTGGCCCCAAAACATAAATACACACAGAGAAATATGCACACAGACACAGGCACAAAGACACAGAAATGTAAAGACACACAGACATGCATGCAGACACACAGACATATGCACAGAGACACATGCTTACACACACAGAAGCTACTGCCTAGCATGACCTTCAAGGTTAGGGGACCGGTGCAGTGGTGGCCAGCAAGGACGAAATGGGCACTTGGCCCTTGACTTCATCTTCTCCTGGCCCCTCTGGACGACTTCCACTCTTCTGACCACTTCCCTGCCACCTTGCAGACCCGCAGGCCCGGCCTTGGCCATTCCAGGTCCCTGGACCTATCCTCGGGGACTGTAGGAGGGAGGCCCAGGAAGGGCCCTCTCCCCCATGCCTGGGGGAGCTGTGGAGATGTGGGGCTCATCCTCCATTCCTGGGCCTTCTGTCGTCTCCCGCTGGCCAGTCCCCCCAAACACAGTGCAGCCAACTGTGAGACCAGGGGGTCCCTGAGACACACTGATGAGAGGCAGCCCGGCCTGTGGAGGCTGGGAGTGGACTCGGTGGTCTGGGGCGGGTCAGGGCTGAGCCCAGCGGGAAATAGGTCAAGATCCGATGAACTCATTCTCCTTCTTCCATCCTCCCAGACTGTTGGGGTCAGAAGGCTGGAAACTTCAGCACCGCCATGTCCAGTGGTGTCCCGGCTCCTTAGAGGGGGCCGGTCTTGCTGGAGGCTGTGGAGGCAGATTTTATTTTATTTGTTTGTTTGTTTTTGGGTCACACCCAGTGGTGCTCAGGAGTTACTCCTGGCTCCGTGCTCAGAAATTGCTCCTGGCAGGCACGGGGGACCATACGGGATGCCGGAAATCGGACCACTGTCCATCCTGAATTGGCTGTATGCAAGGGAAATGCCCTATGCTGTGCTATCTCTTCACCCCTTTCTTTTCTTTTCTTTTCTTTTCTTTTCTTTTCTTTTCTTTTCTTTTCTTTTCTTTCTTTCTTTCTTTGTTTCTTGCTTTCTTTCTTTGTGTCTTTATTTCTTTCTTTCTTTCTTTCTTTCTTTCTTTCTTTCTTTCTTTCTTTCTTTCTTCTTCCTTTCTTTCTTCCTTCCTCCTCCTCCCTCCCTCCCTCCTCCTCCCTCCTCCCTCCCTCCCTCCCTCCTCCCTCCCTCCCTCCCTCCCTCCCTCCCTCCCTTCCTTCCTTCCTTCCTTCCTTTCTTCCTTCCTTCCTTCCTTCCTTCTTTCTCACACCCAGTAGTGCTCAGGGGTTACTCCTGGCTCCATGCTCAGAAATTGTTCCTGGCAGGCACAGGGGACCATATGGGATGCCGAGATTCGAACTGATGACCTTCTGCATGAAAGGCAAACACCTTACCTCCATGCTATCTCTTTGGCCCCTTCTTTTCTTTTTTAATGCTCTGATTTTTGTTTTGTTTTTTGTTTTTGTTTTTGAATCACACCCGGCAGCGCTCAGGGGTTACTCCTGGCTTCATGCTCAGAAATCGCTCCTGGCAGGCTCGGGGTACCATATGGGACGCCAGGATTCAATGACCTTCTGCATGAAAGGCAAACGCCTTACCTCCATGCTATCTCTCCGGCCCCAATGCTCTGATTTTATTGTAATTTCGTTTTATTTATTTCTGGACCATACCCAGTAGCGTTCAGGGACCATATGGGATGCCAGGGATCAAACTCAGGTCGCCTACTTGTAAGGCAAACACCCTCCCTGCTTTGCTATTGCTCCAGCCCCATCATAGGAGTTTTGGGATATTGCTAGCAAACCCATTTCAATCTGAGAAGGAGGAAGTTGCTCTCAGATCTCAGGCTGCCTGTGTCTGTGTGGTCCTGCGTATCTCCCAGGACCCCGAGGTCTGGACTATGGGGGGGGGTGTCATGGCACTCACTGCTCTCATTCAGCTGGACTGGAAAAGGGGTACTAGGGGCAGTGGGAAACTGGGGTGTCCCAGGTGAGGACAGGAATGAGAGGGTGTGAGGAAGGCAGGTGCGGGGTGGTGGGACCTAGAGGCAGGTGAATTTCTGGCGTGTACACTGCATTTGGTCCTCATCCTATATCTGCCAATTTTCCGGCCCCCTAAATCCACCTGGAGGGACCAGTGTTTGTGACTGGTACAAACTGGGGCCATGAATAGTGGGAAATTGCCCTAATAAAGGGCATTGGATGTGGTATGATTCAAACTCAAACACGAACAATTTTTTTTGTTTGTTTTTGTTTTGGGGCCACAACTGCTGGTGCTCAGGGGTTACTCTGTAGCATATGAAAAAGTTTCCATAAGATGATTCTTGGAATTGTATATAAAAATGCTACATTACTCCTGACTCTGATTCAAGGATCACTCCTGGCAGTGCTCTGAGGACTACATGGGATGCTGGTAATCGAACCTGGGTCGGCCACATGCAAGGCAAATCCCCTCCCTGCTGTGCTATCCCTGGGCCCTCATGAACAACTTTGTAACTGCATCTCATGGTGACTCAAAGAATGTATTTAATTAAAAAAAAAAACTAATTATAAAACAACATTAGGCATCCCATACGGTCCCCTGAGCCTCCCACGAGTGATTTCTGAATGCAGAGCCAGGAGTAACCCCTGAGCACTGCTGGCCCTAAAACAAAATAAAACAAAACAAAACAAAAGAAAGAAGAAAAAAAAAAAACATTGGTGGGGGTGGCCAGAGACTCTAGAGCGAGGTAGCTTCTGGGAGGCTGGAAACCACAGGGTGTGCTGTCTGTCTGGCCTCCAGCATCCAAGGATGCAGCCATCTGTCCCTCCTGAGCCTCTGTGGTGGGAGACCTAACTGTCACTGGTCCCCAATCCAGTGGACAGACAGGCTTTATGCTGGCCCAGAACAGCGGATGTGCTTGGAGGAACAGAGAAACTAGGTGCAACTCTCCCCTGAAGACTGGGGAGCCCTTAAACCCACACACCTGTTTCCTGGGTGCTTAAAGGGCCTAGCCAGAGAGGAAGCTGCTATGGCCCCAGCTCCATGCCATACTATGGGACAGTGGGGGTTAGAGACGGGAACCCCAGTGCGGGGATGGAGCCAGGCTCACCCACAGAGCAGGCACTGCTTGGCTTTTGTCTTTAAAGGCCGCCCGGCCCTCCTATCCTCCCCTCCCCGTGCCTGCTGGGACTTGCAAGGCAGGCGGCCTAACTGGCTCGTCCACCTCCCGTGGGCCCGCCTGGCCTTTCCCGTTCTCCTTCTCTGGGCCCTGAACCCTCCCAACAGCACCCAGAGTGGGCTGGGGGCAGGGGGACCCCCAAGCTCATGCACTGCTCTTGCTCTGCAGATTTCTTTATTGGGGGGGGTCACATCTGACGGCACTCGGGTTACTCCTGGCTCTGTGCTCAGAAATTGCTCCTGGCAGGCACGGGGGACCATATGGGATGCCGGGATTTGAACCACCATTTGTCCTGAATCAGCTGCGTGCCAGGCAAATGCCCTACCCTGTGCTATCTCTCCGACCCCTCTGCAGATTTCTGACTTCGGCCTGGCCAAGTGCAGCGGCCTGTCACACTCCCATGAGCTCAGCATGGACGGGCTGTTCGGTACAGTGGCCTACCTGCCGCCCGAGCGCATCCGCGAGAAGAGCCGCATATTTGACACCAAGCATGATGTCTACAGGTGGGGGCCGCTGGTCTCGTTGAGTCGGGTTGGGGGGGGGACTTGCCCTGCCCTTTGGGGCTCGCCTATGTCCCACCAGCCCCACTGGCCTGGCATCTGGCATCTGCCCTTCCCGATGTCCCCACCTTCACAGGGATGCTCAGACCTGAGCCCAGGGGACTTTTGGGCTAGCACAGGGGACCCTTTCTCAGAAACTTCAGATCCCAGCCACTTTCCTTTTTTTTTTTTTTTTTTTAACTTTATTGATTGATTGGTTTTTGGGCTACACCCAGCAGGGCTCTGGTTACTCCTGGCTCTGCACTCAGAAATTTCCTGAGGCAGGCACGGGAACCACATGGGATGTCAGGAATCGAACCAGGTCCCTCCCGGGCCAGCCGCATGCAAGGCAAATGCCCTACTGCTGTGCTATCTCTCCGGCTTCCCATTTGGTTTCTTTTTCTTTTTTCTTTTTTTCTTTTTGGTTTTTGGGCCACACCCGGCGGTGCTCAGGGGTTACTCCTGACTGTCTGCTCAGAAATAGCTCCTGGCAGGGACGGGGGACCATATGGGACACCGGGATTTGAACCAACCACCTTTGGTCCTGGATCGGCTGCTAGCAAGGCAAGCACAGCTGTGCTATCTCTCTGGGCCCTTCTTTTTCTTTTTTGGGGGGCACACTCTGCGGCACTCAGGGTTCCTCCTGGCTCAGTGCTTAGGAATCACTCCTGGCAGGCCCTGGGTGGGGGGCCCTATGGGATGCTGGGGATCAAATCTGAGTTGGCCACATGAAAGGCAAATACCCTCCCCACTGAGCTATTGCTCTGCCCCATCACTGGGTTTTTTGGAGAAGGAAGGAGGGAGGTGTCAGGGAGCACTTGAGCCCCGACTCCCATATGCAGCTGCGCAACAGGCCCTGTGCTGGTCTGTCCACCACCCAGAGATCCTCCTCCCTCCTCCAGTTATGGGAGAGGGACGTCCCCCTTTACAGCTTTAGAATCCGCAGCTTTCCAAGGCGACCATGCCCAGCTGCCTTCCTTGCATACAAACAAACCCCTCCATGCTGACCTGTGATTCTCCCCCCAGCTTTGCCATCGTCATCTGGGGGATCCTGACCCAGAAGAAGCCGTTTGCGGGTGAGTGTCTATGAAGGGCCGAGGCCCCTTTACCAGAGCCCGGGCATGCCCTGATGGGGAGCATCCCCACCTTTTGTGCCACAAGTGTTCCACACTGGGCCTGTGTACTGCGGCCGGGCCGGACTATGGTCAGGCACAGACGACAGACACGCTCTGAGCTGGGCCGGGCCCGGACGAGCACTTTCACAGAGCCCTCATTTGCACCTTTGCCTGGTCTGGAACATTCCAGCTCCCAGCAGGGACACCCACCCCTGTCAGCCTCCTGGGCTCCCCCGCCTTCTTCCTGGCTGCTACTATCTCTCTCTGTTCAGGGCTCACTCCTGGTGGGGCTCGGATAACCAAACCAGCCAGGGTCAGCTTGGTGCAGGGTCAAAGCCTTATATTTTTGTTTGTTTTTTGGGCCACACCTGGTGGTGTTCAGGGGTTACTCCTGGCTCTGTGCTCAGAAATCACTCCTGGCAGGCTCGGGGGACTATATGGGAGGCCGAAAATTGAACCTCAGTCCATCCTGGGTTGGCAGAGTGAAAGTTAAACTCCCTACCACTGTGCCTGCTCTGGCACCGAGCATCAATGCCTTAATCCCTCTTTGTCTCTGCATGTGTCCTCTCTCTCTCTTTCTCTCTCCTCTCTCTCTCTCTCTCTCTCCCTCTCTCTCTCTCTCTCTCTCTCTCTCTCTCTCTCTCTCTCTCTCTCTCTCTCTCCTTCCCAGCTGCCATGTTCTTTGCCCTCAGAACCCCACCATGGCCCCGGGCAGGGAGAACTGTTTTGTGGGTGCTCTCAGGGCACCCACCTGTCCAGTCGCTTGACAGTGGGGAGGGGAGATGTGGGGTCCCTCCTAGTGCTGAGTTCTGTCCCCAACTCTTGGGGCACATCCTCCCCCGGAACCTGGCCCCCTGGTCCTGAGTGGGGTCAGGGGGTGGGTTGGGGACGTTGGAGCTGCTCCCTGACCCCGCTGTGTCCCCCAGACGAGAAGAACATTCTGCACATCATGGTGAAGGTGGTGAAGGGCCACCGCCCCGAGCTGCCGCCGCTCAGCCGGGCCCGGCCTCGTGCTTGTGGCCGCCTCCTGCAACTCATGCAGCGTTGCTGGCACGGGGACCCTCAGGAGCGCCCCTCCTTCCAAGGTGAGTTCGGGAACAGGACCCCACGGGCGCCTCCTTCCAAGGTGAGGCCAATAGGCGTCCACCTGGGGTCTGCAACAGGCTCCCCCGCCAGTATCCAGGCACCACTCCTGGGTGGGCTGAAGTGACTTGGGGGTCCCTCATTTGGCCAGCCTGGGTGCAGGGTGCCTTCTCCCCATGATCCGAGCTCTGGCATCTTCCCCAGAGATCACGTCCGAGACCGAGGGGCTATGTGAGAGACCGGACGAAGAGGGGCCGGAGACCACCCAGGACCCAGAGGGAAGGAGCCCGCCGGAAACCAGGAGTGAGGTGAGGACTGCCCGTCTGCCTGCACCCCTCCTCTCCTCCTGGTGCCTCTATTCCCCATCCCTGGGCCTTCCCCCACCCACCTTGTCCTGACCTTCTGTGTGTCTGCAATGAGCAGGTGTGGTGTGAGTGTGAAAGTGTGTGAGTGTGTGTGTGTGTGTGTGTGTGTGACCTGACACCCTTCGCAGGCAGGTACAGAGAACCCGAGGTCCATAGGGATGGGGCAGCAGGAATTGGGGTTCTGACTCCCCTGAGCTCTTCCCCTCTGACCTTGTCACCGAGGCTGGTGAGTTTCCCATGGGTGTAGGGGTGCTGTGAGTTAACCCCTCCCTGAACCTGTGTGGTGACCCAAGGGTTCATGGCGGCGTGTCTGGCCATAAAGGGGCGTGGTGCCAGGTGAGAGCAAAGGTTCCCAGGTGGACTGTTAGGGCACGGGCCTGCCAGCAGGTGTGACTCAGCACACCCCAGGTGTGCGGCAGGTCAGGGGTCGGCTGGGAAGGGCCCGGCTCCTGGAGGTGACCCACGATCACCTGCTTTGCTCCCAAGTGGGGATCTCCAGGTTACGTAGGAAATTTCCCTTCTCCTGGCACAGGTCCTTGAACGCCACACTCAGCACTCACATTCCCACGGCTCACCGCTTGATTAGGGCTGTTGGCAGAGTAAGGGCACTTCTGTGCGGACACACACAAAATGGCACGGCCATTTTCCTTCCTGCATCTGTCTGGGCTCAGCACCCTTGGTTTGCTTGTTTGTTTTTTGGGTCACACTTGGTGGCGCTCAGGGGTTTCTCCTGGCAGGCTCGGGGACCATATGGGATCCCAAGGATGGGGATTGAACCTGGGTCACTGCGTGCAAGGCAAACGCTATCGCTCCGGTCCCTGGTTCAGCACCCTTAACGGACATGCATCCTTCTCCTTCCTGGCCAAGTGTGTATGAGCGTGTGAGTTCGTGTGAGGTATAAGAGTGTATGGACCAGGGGCCGGAGAGATAGCATGGAGGTAAGGCGTTTGCCTTTCATGCAGGAGGTCATCGGTTCGAATCCCGGCGTCCCATATGGTCCCCCTGTGCCTGCCAGGAGCGATTTCTGAGCCTGGAGCCAGGAATAACCCCTGAGCACTGCCGGGTGGACCAGTGTGTTATTGTGCAAGAGCATGTAAGTGTGGAAGAGTGAGCTTTCAGAATATGTGTGAGCGTATGAGTGTGTTCCCACTCCCCCATAATGTGCAGTGCTCCTGCCTGCGAGTGTCTGTGTCCATGTGTAGGTATATCTAGGGAATGTCTGTATGACATTTGTATCTGTAGATGCATGTGCGTGTCTTTGTGTCATGCGTCTGCCGCCCCTCATGGCTCCCTCCCTCATGGCAGGTGCCCGTGTCCACGCCCCTCAAGCGGGCCTCGGCACCACCCCTGGATGAGGACCGCAGCCTGGCAGAGCTGTTGTCACAGCTGGACTCAGGCATCTCGCAGAGCCTGGAGGGCCCCGAGGAGTTGAGCCGCAGCGCCTCCGAGTCCCAGCTCCCGTCCGGGTCGGGCAGCGGCAGCAGCGGCAAGAGGCTTTCGGGGCTGTCGTCGGTGGACTCTGCCTTCTCTTCCCGAGGCTCCCTATCTCTGTCCTTTGAGCGTGAGCCTTCGAGCAGCGGTGAGGAGTCTGGGGGACCAGGGGGATGGATGAGCAAGGCTGAGTGATGGGGTGGCCGGACAGATAGACACCAGTGATGCCCCCTCCTGGACCTCCACTTCCCACCTTCAACATCATTTCCACCATCTCTATGGGGCCCCACTTGAGTGTCCCCGAGGTGTTTGGGGGACCCACCCTGCTGTGCAGGGGCTGTGCTGACCCGAGTTTCCCAGGCCAGCGAGATCCCACATGAGGGAGGACCTCCCTGTCTGACACCTGTCTGACATCTCCCAGGGCTGCTTCCTCTCTCTGCCCCCCCCCCCCCCCCCCCCCCCCCCCCCCCGTCCATGCGACTTTGGGGCCATCTCCCTGACCATGTCCTGTGGCCCCTGTGCCTAGGCTGAATTTCATTTTCTGTTTTCAGGGCACTGTTTTATTTTCTTTCTTGAGCCACACCCAGTGATGCTCAGGGCTTCCTTTTGGCTTGGTTCTGTGCTCAAGAATCGCTCCTGGCAGGCTCTGGAAGACCCTATGGGATGCTGGCAATCGAACCTGGGTTGGCCGCACTCAAGGGAAACATCCTCCCCACTGTGCTCTGGTCCCTTGGAGCCTTTTTTGTTTGTTTGTTTGTTTGTTTGTTTGGTTTTTGGGCCACAGCCAGCAGCGCTCAGTGGTTACTCCTGGCTCTATGCTCAGAAATTGCCCCTGGCAGGCTCAGGGGACCATATGGGATGCTGGGATTCGAACCATTGTCCTTCTGCATGCAAAGCAAATGCCTTACCTCCATATTATCTTACCAGCTCTATTTTATTTATTTATTTATTTATTTTTTATTTTTGGGACACACCCAGTGATGCTCAGGGGTTACTTTTGGCTATGTGCTCAGAAATCGCTCCTGACTTGGGGGACCATATGGGACCTTGGGGATCGAACCGCCATTTGTCCTAGGCTAGCGGGGACAAGGCAGACGCCACCACTTCGGCCCCTGTTTGTTTGTTTGTTTTTGGTTTTTTGGTCATACCCAGCAGTGCTCAGGTTACTCCTGGCTCCACGCTCAGAAATCACTCCTGACAGGCTTAGGGGACCAGATGGGATGCCAGGATTCAAACCAATGACCTTCTACATGGAAGGCAAATGCCTTACCTCCATGCTATCTCTCCGGCTCCTGTTTGTTTTTTGACCACACCTGGTGGTGCTCAGGGGTTGCTCCTAGCTCGGCGTTCAGAAGTCGCTCCTGGGGACGGGTGAGATAGCATGCCTTTCGTGCAGAAGGACAGTGGTTCGAATCCCGGCATCCCGTATGGTCCCCCATGTCTGCCAGGGGCAATTTCTGAGCATAGAGCAAGGAGTAACCCCTGAGTGCTGCCAGGTGTGACCCCCCAAAACAAACAAACAAACAAACAAAAGAAGTCGCTCCTGGCAGGCTCGGGGACTATATGGGTGGGATGCTGGGGATTGAACCTGGGTTGGCCATGTGCAATGCAAATGCCCTCCCTGCTGTCCTGTTTCCGTTTTATTTTATTAGTTTTTGGGCCACACCCCACAGCACTCAGGGGTTCCTCCTGGCTCTGTGCTCAGAAGTTGCTCCTGGCAGGCTCGGGGAACCTTATTGGATGGCGGGGATTAAACCCGAGTTCATCCTGGGTCGGCAGCGTACAAGGCAAATGCCCTGCCGCTGAGCTATCTCTCCGGCCTCCCTTGGAGCCTTTTAATGTCTGTGCCCAGGGGAAGGTCCCCAGTAGGCAAACCAGCGGTGCCAAGCCAGGCCTTCCTCTGGCCACAGCAGTGGGGACAGTGGGAACACCAGGATGCTGGGCGACCGTCGGGTCTGACTTGGCCGCACACGCCCTCTCCGCCCACAGATCTGGGAGCCACGGACACGCAGAAGAGGAAGCTGGTGGAGGCAGTGCTGAGCGGGGACACGGGGCGGCTGATGAAGCTGCTGCAGCCGCAGGACGTGGACCTGGTGGTGGACGGCGGTGCCAGCCTGCTGCATCTGGCCGTGGCTGCGGGCCAGGAGGACTGTGTCAAGTGGCTACTGCTCAACAACGCCAACCCCAACCTCACGGACCGTCGGGGGGCCACCCCGCTGCACGCCGCCGTGGCCAAGCGAGAGCGTGGTGTCCTGGAGCTGCTGCTGGCCCGCCGGCTGAGCGTCAACGCGGCTGACGAGGACCGCTGGACAGCGCTGCACTTCGCTGCGCAGAATGGGGACGAAGGCAGTGCTCGGCTGCTGCTGGAGAGAAACGCAGCCGTGAACGAGGCAGATGCCGAGGGCCGCACGCCGCTGCATGTGGCCTGCCAGCATGGCCAGGAGGCCGTGGTCCGCGTGCTGCTCCGGCGTGGTGGTGACGTGGGTCTGCGGGCCAAGGGCGCGTGGCTGCCCTTGCACTACGCCGCCTGGCAGGGCCACCTGCCCATCGTGCGGCTGCTGGCCAAGCAGCCCGGGGTGAGCCTGGACGCCCAGACGCAGGACGGCAGGACGCCCCTGCACCTGGCCGCGCAGCGTGGCCACTACCGCGTGGCCCGCATCCTCATCGACCTGCGCTCCGGCCTGGACGTGCGGACCCGGCTGGAGCAGACGGCGCTGCATGTGGCGGCCGAGACGGGCCACACCAGCACCGCACGGTTGCTTCTGAACCGCGGGGCGGACCGGGAGGCGGTGACAGACGAGGGCTGCACCGCCTTGCACCTGGCCGCCCGCCACGGCCACCTGGCCACGGTCCGGCTGCTTCTGGAGGAGCAGGCCAACGTGCTGGCCCGGGGGCCACAAAACCAGACGGCGCTGCACCTAGCCGCTGCTGCGGGCCATGCCGACGTGGTGGAAGAGCTGGTGCGGGTGACCGAGGGGCTGGGCCTGGCTGAGCTGGACCTCGGGCAGCTGTTGTCTTCCCGGGCCACGTGGGGCCGGCCCAACACCACCGCGGCGGAGACCCTCAACAGACGCGTCCGGCCACGCGGCCCTGCACCCCTGCTGCGGAGAAGCAAGACTTAGTTCATTCCCTTGCAGCCCACGGGGGGCCTGGGTCTGGCCGTGGGTGCTCTGCCGTCGGGGACACCAGGACTCAACACGTTAGACCTGACTGAGCCAGAAAGCTACAGGCAAGACGGCTGAGGCCGGAGATGTTGACCAGGCTGCCAGGGGGGTGCACAGGGAGTGTGTTGCACCTCTGAAAAGACTCCTAGATCCTCACCAGGGACCTGGGGGACAAAGATGTCTGTGGTGGGCTCAGACCTAGGAGGCTGGGAGGATACCCTGGGGACCATTATGGGATGGTGACTGGGGCTCTGAACACTCTGGGCTGGGGCCAGTCACCCCCTGTTTGAGGTCCCCATCGGGTGGTGAGTCCTGAGTGCTGGCCGGGGTCTTAGAACAGCTACTGGCCAGGCTGTGTAGGGGGCCCCCCACAGACCCATCAGGCCTGCCCTCTTTCCTTCATGTTTTGAAGATGTTTTTGTTTGAACTCTGGAGCCCTCCCTCCCCAAAATCACATCACAGAGAAGCTCCGGAAACGTGTACATCTCGGAGTAAGAAACAGTATTAACTGATGAGGCGGGTGGGGGTGAGATGAACCCCCTTCTCTTTGGGCTCCTCCCAGTGCTGAGTCTTTGACATCTGGTGGCTGTATATTGGGGTGTGTCCGGGTGGGGGTACTAACCTGCCTAACAGCCAGACAGGACCCTGGGCTTTGGGGTACAGTTCTCAGAATCTCTCCAGCATCCTGCAACAGAAATGCGGGGCCCAGTTCCTGGCCCCACAGACCACTCTCGCTTGTGCATGCCTAGAAATACCTGACTGATGATTACACCCCAAAATCTGCCAGGTCACCCCAACAAGATGGGTCTGCGAGATGGGGGCCAGTCTGGGCACCCATGTCCCGCCCTGGGGGGTGGGCTTGGGCGTGACCGCGGGGGCCCACAGTGTAGATATTGCCGTACTGTGTATGTGGGTGTGAGTCTGGCCACAGTCCTCGTTTTGCAGGACAGGAAGTGCCCAGACTGCTTGGAACCGGCCGCGTTTTAATCGGCCTCGAACCCTGACTGTTTTGTCTACCGCTGTGCTGAGCCTGTGTGGCCGCCTCCTTTTACTGCCAATAAAGAAAGAGTTTTCCTCTCTCTCTCTCTCTGCGCCCTGGTTTCTTTTTAGTGTTAAGGCCACCAGCACCCCACCAATGTGCTAAAGGGACTTCTGGTGGGACTCGGTGGGGAGGACTGTCTGTAGTGCTGGTTTGGTTGTTTCTTGGGCCATACCCAGCAGTGCTCAGCATATTTTTGGCTCTGCTAAGGGATCACTTCTTACGGCATTACTCCTGGCTCTGCGCTTAGGGATCACTTGTGAAGGTGCTCAGGGGTTAGACCTGACTGTGCTCAGAGATCCCTTCTGACAGTGCTCAGGGGTTAGTCCTGACTCTGCTCAGGAATCACTTCTGATTCTGCTCAAGGATCACTCCAGACAGTGCTCAGGACTTACTCCTGACTGCACTCAGGGATTACTTCTGGCAATGCTCAGGGGGCCCAGTGGGATTCGAGGATTGAATCTAAGTTGGCTATGCGCAAGGGAAATGACCTGTCCGCTGTGCTATGGCTTGCCCCTCTGCTGGTGTGTTTTGTTTGTTTGTTTTTTGGGTCCCACCTGGCAGCGCTCAGGGGTTACTCCTGGCTCTACGCTCAGAAATTGCTCCTGGCAGGCTAGGGGGACTATATGGGACGCCAGGATTCAAACCACCGTCCTTCTGCGTGCAAGGCAAATGCCCCACCTCCATGCTATCTTTCCAGCTCCTCTGCTGGCATTTCAAGAATTCACCCCGCAGTCTTTCTGCTGTGTGTGGTTTGGAGACCCAGTGCTAGGCGACTGCATAAATTCTGTTCCTGGGGCAGGGCTGGTCCCCGAAGGCCTTACCAACTAACAGGTACAATCTCTGCCTTCAGCCGCCATGGCCGCTGCCTCTGTCCCTGCAGAACCTCTGGAAGGGAAGAGCCTTCTCCTTCCGCTCGCCCAGTGGGAGGCCTGGATGTTTGTGGGTGCTGAGTAACTGGGTGCAGCTTCTGGGGAGCGGGTTCCTCCTGCACCCTACCTACCTCCTCCCTACGTCCCTCCACCCAGACCCGCTCAGCAGGCAGCCTCTTGCTCTGAGCTGCCTGGGTTCTCCTCCAGCAGCCTATCTATTTCTCCTCCTGGGCTTTTGGCTGTTGCTTTGGGTTTGGTTTTGGGGCCACAGAGAGGTGGTGCTCAGGGCTCGCTCCTGGCTCTGTGCTTAGGGCTTACTCTTACTCCTGGTTCTGTGCTCAGGAATCACTCCTGGTTGCTGGCCTGAAGTGGGGCAAGTATGAGCTGAGAGAGCAGCCTGGGGTCCCTGGTCAGTGTGGCCTCCCTGAATTGGGTCTGACTCTGTCCCCCCACCCTTTACTGTCTTCCCCCACCCTTTCCAGGATGAGCCCTCAGACTCCTCCTGCCCCTCTGTTCCTGGAATCTCCCATCCCCAGCCAGCCCAGCCAGTCCTCACTCCACTCGGTCACTTTCCCTGCCCGGGTGACCATCCTGCTCCAGTGGGTGTCACTGTGCCCTGGGCCCCAGCAGCCAGGACAGCACAGGGTGGGGCCCCTACGGCCCCCATGGCCCCTCCCTGCAAAGAACAGCTGCCTTTTTCTGGGAGACCAGCAGAGGAGGGAGGGCTGGCTGGTGGGAGGAAGCGGGGTTGGGGGCACTCAGGCCAGCTGGGGAGGGGCTTCAGGGTGTGGAGCTTCTGTGGGGAAGAACTGCCATGCTGGTGTATGGTGCAGGGGCCCGTGCCGTGCCTGCGTGCATGGATGTGGACTCCATGTGCAGTGCTCGGTGTGTGCAGACACGTGTGTTCTGAGTGCACATGACATGTTGGTCTGTTGTATGTATTTGTGTTTGCTCTGTACATGCACACGACACATGGGCCTGCGTATTAGTGTGTTCTGCGTGTGTTTGCAGGCTTCCCTGAACTCTTCCTGGCACCAGGTGCAAACGAGCCTCTTGACCCATGTGCCGGAGGGGGTGGGAAGTTCCCAAGGCCTTTCAAGCTGGGCAGGGCCGAGGGTCTAGTGGCTGCCATAAGGCTGTCAAGAAGAGGCGAAGCTCAGGGGGCGCCAGAGGGGTCCAGCTAGGGTGTGACCCCATGTCTGTGGACTATCTGGGTCTGTCCCAGTCAGTATGAAGCTGAGGGGTGTGGGGAACCCCAGCAGGGCAGCCCTCCTCTCCTTCCCTTCCCTTCCCCTCCTTTCTTCCTTCTCCTCTCCTCTCTGTTCCCCTTTCCCTCTTTCTTTGGGGGGGGGCACACTCAGTGACACTCAGGGGTTACTCGTGGCTATGCGCTCAGAAATCGCTCCTGGCTTGGGGGGACCATATAGGACTCCAGAGGATCGAACCATGATCTGCCCTAAGTCAGCCGCATGCAAGGCAAATGCCCTACTGTTGCGCCACCGCTCGGGCCCCTTCTTCCCTCCTTTCCCCAAGGCCTCTGGAGGTGGGGCGTGGGCTGGAGAAATAGGGGGTCTAAGCAGATCTGGTGGGTAACAATAGGCTGAGGCAGGGCCTGCGGGGGCTGGATTCAGGATGTGTGTGGAGTTTTGCCTGCTGGGTGGGGTCAGGGATTTCTAGGAACAGACCAACCTTGGCCCCAGTGCAGGGCCAAGAGCTGCCGTCTGGGGGCAGAGCCAGTGCCTCGGCTCCACAATTGGACAAGAGAAAGGGGATGTCGTGACCCTCACTCTGACTTCCGAACCTTGAACCCTGGCAGGTGTGCTGTCTCCCAGGTGACTGGGACGGTTTACAAACAAGTCCGGCCCTGTGGAAGGGGAGATGAGGAAATCTCGGAGCTTTTATCTTTAGCACCTGGGCAGAAAGGTGTCAACCTCCTCTTGGCTCTGTCCTTGGGGAGTCAGCACACTGGGTGTGGTGATGGACACCCAGAACCCAGCTTTTCCAGAAGCCTGCAGGGCAAAGCTTCCATTGTTCCCTGGGTCTGGTGGAAGCACCTCAACGGGGAGGTTTCCTTAGCTTTCCTTATGGTGGCAGGATAATTGCAGAGGCTCCAGCCATTGCGACCTTACAGGACAGAATCCACACAGGGAGGCGATAGACATGGGCTGTTTTTTAATGGTTAGAATTCCATCTCTGAGCTCCTCAGACACTCATTTCTGCTTGCTGGACAGACTCAAGCACTGGGCCATGTTGGTACTTGAGAAAAAGGGAGGCAGAGTAGCCTGTGTCCCTTCCTCTTTGAGCATGTTCCCCCCTTGTTTGAGTCTTGGGGAGAGGGTCAGGCTGATGATGCCATTTCAGTGAGTCAGCCCAATATCACCAGGAAGGTGGGCCTCTTTCATCCTGGGATTCATAAGTGGGTGATGGGATGGGGTGGGGTGGGTGTACCATATGCCATCAAGGCTAGGAGCTGAGAGACAAATCTAGAAGATGACAGGGGCAGCACTCCCCCCCCCCCCAGCACTGCCGAGCCCCAGCCTGTCCCGGTGCTCTTCCAAGGGCATCTTGGGGTCCCTTGGGCTGCCCAGACCAGTTGCCAACAGGACCCAGTGGCGAGGTCCCTTCTCCCCAATGACCCTTGTGCCCTGAGTGTTATGTCCATTCCCCCCCACACACAGTGTTTCTCCTTGCTGGGAAGGACTCCTTGGTTAAGGTGTGTCCCCCCACCCATGGGAGGCCCCAGGGTTGCTGCCTGGAACACCCAGGTCTTGGTGCGGGATGTGGGTGGGAGTCGAGAGGATGAAGTTGAGGGGTGACGGATCTAGAATTGGGGTTGAATCTCTGGCAAGAAGAGGCCAGAATGGTGGTGCAAATGGTAGAGCCTTTGCTTTGCAGGCAGCTAACCTAGGATGGACTGTGGTTTGATCTCCCGGCGTCCCATATGGTCTCTCGAGCCAGGAGCGATATCTGACTACAGAGCCAGGAGTAACCCCTGAGCATCACTGCTTGTGGCCCAAAAACCAATAACTAAGTAAGTAAATAAATAAGAATCTCTGGCAAAGCATTTGCTGCTCCCAGAGCTGGAAACAGCAGAAAAGTGAGATCAAGGGCCTGAGTCATAGCAGAGTGCTGAGGGCGTTTACCTTGCATAATCAATCCAGATCCGGATTTGATCCCTGGCATCCCATAGGGTGTCCTGAGCCTGCCAGGAGTGAGCACAGAGGCAGGAGTAATCCCTGAGCGCTGAGCCAGAGTAAACCCTGAACACTGGCTGTATGGTCCCAGACAAAATCAACAAAACAAAAAGTGTCAAATAAAGGACCGGAGTGATAGCACAGCATGTAGGCCATTTGCTTTGCTTGTGGCTGACCCAGGTTCGATCCCTGGTGTCCCATAGGGTCCCCCAGAGCCATCCAGGGGTGAGCACAGAGCCAGGAGTGATCCCTGAGTGTTGTTGAGTGTGACCCTAAATTAAAAAAGTATATGGAAAATTATCTTCTTGAGAATAAGAAGCAGAGGGCTTAAGCTATAGTACAGCAAGGAGGGCACTTGCCTTGCACATGGCCAACCAGGGTTCCATTTCCAGTATCCCACGTGGTCTTCTCTGCCAGGAATGATGCCTGAGTGCAGAGTCAGGGGGTAACCTCAGAGCAATACCAGGGTGGCCCTCCAACAAACAACCTCCCCATAATCACAGTCTGTTTTCATAACCGGCTCCCAAGAGCAAACACGCAAGTCAAGGGCTCCCTTGTAGCAGAAAGGCAGCTACATACCCTACTCAGAGGGGTCCTGGGCTTGGGGGGGGGCATGAAAGTCAAAGGTTATGGTGTCTCCCCTTCTTCCTCCAGGACCCAGCGGGACTCCCACAGTCCTCAGAGCCTTGATCTGCTTTCCCTTACCTGCCTTTGTTTGTTTGTTTGTTTTGGGGCCACATCCAACAATGCTAAGGGGTTACTCCTGGCTCTGTAATCAGGAATCACTTCTGGCAGGCTTGGGGGACCCTATGGGATGCCAGGAATCAAACCTGGGTCCATCCTGGGTTGTCCATGTGCAAGGCAAACAGCCTACTGCTGTGCTATCTCTTTGATCCTTTTTCTTTTTCCTTCCTTCCTTCCTTCCTTCCTTCCTTCCTTCCTTCCTTCCTTCCTTCCTTCCTTCCTTCCTTCCTTCCTTCCTTCCTTCCTTCCTTCCTTCCTTCCTTCCTTCCTTCCTTCCTTCCTTCCTTCCTTCCTTCCTCCCTTCCTTCCTTTTCCTTCCTTCCTTCCTTCCTTCCTTCCTTCCTTCCTTCCTTCCTTCCTTCCTTCCTTCCTTCCTTCCTTCCTTCCTTCCTTCCTTCCTTCCTTCCTTCCTTCCTTCCTTCCTTCCTTCCCTCCCTCCCCTAACGGTGCTCAGGGTTTACTCCTGGCTCTGTGCTCAGGAATCACTCCTGGCAGGCTTGGGTGACCCTATGGGCTGCTGAGAATCGAATTCAGGTCGGCCACGTGCAAGGCCAACACCCTCCCTGCTGTGCTATTGCTCTGGGCCTGGTTTGGGCTATTTATAGGAGCTGGACAGACTGGCAGATGTCCCGGGCCTCCTGCATATGGGCCAGGTTTGAGGGGGCTCCCTGAAGGACGAAGGACACACCTGCCTCATCCTCCGCCACCGAGGCTGGCATTGGCCCTGCTCGGGCCTGACTGAGGCTCGAATTCCTGGGAAGCTGAGTCACTGGCTGGGTTGTGTCTGGGAACAGCCCGGGGCCAGTGCCCGTTCCTGTGCCAGTCAAGGGCTGGTGCCTTGCCCATTGGTGGTGCTCAGTGGCCCCTCCTGGCTCTGTGCTTGGGAGGGAGCTTATTCTGGGCTGAGCCCAGGCCACCAGGGGATGCCAGGGGTAGAACCAGGGACTCCAACTGCAAAGCCTGTGTTCAGCCCCCACCCTCCATCCATTTTCCACCTCCTCGTGTTCTCCTTGGTCATGTAACTCCAGCCCTGCACATGAACTCTGAAAGGTGGGGAAGGGTTGGTGGTGGGCAACAGACACCCATCTTTCTTTCTCATGGGCTGCTGAGATAAGGGGCGCCCTCTTTACTGGCCCTTCTTGCTGTCTTTGCATCTTTGGGGATGATACTTTAATTTTATTTTTGTTTTGCTTTTGTTTGTGGGCCACACCCAGCAGTTCTCAGGAGTTGTTCCTGGCTCTGGTCTCAGGAATCACTCCTAGCAGACTCAGGAGACCCAATGGGATGCTGGAGATTGAACCCCGGGTTGGCCTTGTGCAAAGTACATGCCCTACCGGCAGCGCTAAGGCTCTGGCCCCAATATTTTTTTGGGAGGGCACACCCAGCAATGTTCAGGGATGACTCTAGACTTTGGACTGAGGAATCACTCCTGGCAGTGTTCTGGGGGACCGTATGGGATGTTGGGGATGGAACCCAGGGTGGCTGTGTGCAAGGCTAGTGCCCTCCCTGCTTTGCTATCTCTTCATTCCCAATATTCTTCTTTTTTGGCTTCTGGATCACACCCAGTGATGCTCAGGGCCAGCTGACTCCTGTCTCTGTGCTGAGGACTCACTCTTGGGGGGCTCTGGAAACATAAACGAAGTGCCAGGGAGGGACCCAGGTCAGCCACAGCCACAGGCAATGCCACGTCCTCCCCGCTGTGCTCCAGCCTCAGCCCCGGAACATTTTCTGCCTTCCTGGAGCATTTCATAGAACTTTCCAGCCGCACGTTCTTGTCTCTGGAGCACTTGGGCTGGCGCTCACTCTCCCACAGCTGAGAAGGCTGCGCCTGCACTGCTGGGTTTCCTGCAGGTTGACTCATAGGGGCTTGCGGGCAACCAGGGGATCCAAGAGATGAGTGGACCCATAGGGTGCCCCCCTAATGATGATGATGAGGAGGAGGAAGAGGAGAAAAAAGAGGAGGAGGAGGAAAAAGAGAAGGAGGAGGAAGAGGAGGAGGAGAAATAAGAGGGAAGGGGAGGAGGAAGAGGAGGAAAAAGAGGAGGAGGAAAAGGAGGAAGAGGAAGAGGAGAAGGAAGAAGAGGGGAGGAGGAAGAGGAAGAGGAGGAAAAGGAGGAGGGGGAGAAGTGGCTGAGATTCTGCCTCGGGAAAAAGAGACTCACGTCCTTGGCTCCCACGTCCCTGGTCACGCACCCTCTGGGGCCACGAGAGAAAGTCAGGGCCTAGCTGGGCTTCAGACTCAGAGAAAGACTTCCCCAGGTCACAGAGCCTGAGTGCTCTGTTGGAAGCGTGAGCCATGTCCCCAAAGGAAGCAAGACAGAAAGGCACAGAGTTGGAGTCCCCAAATACCAGAGACAAACTTTAAAGAGGCTGGAGTGACAGCAAATCAGGGAGGGCATTTGCCTTGTACACGGCCAACCCAGGTTCGATCCCTGGCATCCCCTAGGGTCCCCCGAGCCTGTCAAGAATAACTTCTTTCTTTCTTTCTTTCTTTCTTTCTTTCTTTTCTTTCTTTCTTTTCTTTTTTCTTTCTTTCTTTCTTTCTTTCTTTCTTTCTTTCTTTCTTTCTTTCTTTCTTTCTTTTCTTTCTTTCTTCTTTCTTTCTTTCTTTCTTCTTCTTTCTTCTTCCTTTCTTTTTTCCTTCCTTCCTTCTTTCCTTCTTCCTTCCTTCCTTCCTTCTTCCTTCCTTCCTTCTTTCTTTCTTTCTTTCTTTCTTTCTTTCTATCTTTCTTTCTTTATTTCTCTTTTTCTGTCTTTCTTTCTTTCTTTCTTTCTTTCTTTCTTTCTTTCTTTCTTTCTTTCTTTCTTTTTTTATTTTTTTCTTTCTTTTCTTTCTTTCTTTCTTTTTTTCTCTTTCTTTCTTTCTTTCTTTCTTTCTTTCTTTCTTTCTTTCTTTCTTTCTTTCTTTCATCACACCCTGAGGTGCTCAGGGGTTACTCCTGGCTTTGGGCTCAGAAATCGCTCCTGGCTAGCACAGGGGACCCTATGGCATGCCTGGATTTGAACCACCATTAGTCATGGGTTAGCCATGTGCAAGGCAAACTCCCTACTGCTGTGCCATCTCTTTAGCCCAAGTCAAGAGTAATTTCTGGGAGCTGAAGAGATAGCATGAAGGTAGGGCATTTGCCTTACATGCAGAAGAATGGTGGTTCGAATTCCGGCATCCCATCGAGCCTGATAGAGGAGCGATTTTTGATCATAGAGTAACCAGGAGTAACTCCTGAACACTGCCAGGTATAACCCAAAACAAAACAAAACAAAACAAAATAACAACAAAAAAACCAATCCAGAAGAAAACAAAAAATAAAAAACAAAAAATACCGAGTAATTTCTGAGCACAGAGCCAGGAGTAATGCCTGAGCACCACAGGCTGTGACCTCCCCCCCAAACAAACACAAACAAAATCCAAAAACCTATCACTAAAAACTATTGAAATGAATGGGGATGTTCAGGAGAGCACCAGGAATTCCTCAGGAGTCCGTAGAAACACAGGAGAGAATGTGCGTGACTCAAAGTGCGTGGACTCGGATCAATGCTGGGAAGCGGAGAAGCAGGACATGAGCTGCCCAGGGCATGGGATGAGCTCACCCAGCCTCGAACCTGCAAACCCTCTGGAAGTGAGAAGTGAGTCTGCCAGGCCAGACACAAGGAGGGAGCCCCAAAAACTGACATGACAAAGGGTGAGTGAACTTGCTCCTTCTTTCCCCTGGGAGGAACATTCAGGGCTTCCTCAGTGTGCTGGGATGTTATGGTGTGTGTGTGTGTGTGTGTGTGTGTGTGTGTGTGTGTGTGTGTGTGTGTGTGTGTGACTCTATGTTGGGGACTGCAGAAGTCCAGTCCCAGGTGATCAGGCCGGAAGCAGGGGCTGCAGTGAGGATTAAGAAAACAAGACGGGGGGCCAGAGAGATAGCATGGAGGTAAGGCATTTGCCTTTCATGCAGAAGGTCATAGGCTCAAATTCCGGCGTCCCATATAGTCCCCCGTGCTTGCCAGGAGCAATTTCTGAGCATGGAGCCAGGAGTAACCCCTGAGCACTGCCAGGTGAGACCCAAAAACCACAAAAAAAAAAAAAAAAAAAAAAAAAAAAAAAAAGAAAAGAAAAGAAAAGAAAAGAAAACAAGACAGGTTGGGGCCGGTGAGGTGGTGCTAGAGGTAAGGTGTCTGCCTTGAAAGCGCTAGCTAGCCAAAGAAGGACTGTGGTTCTATCCCCTGGCATCCCATATGGTCCCCCAAGCCAGGGGCATTTCTGAGCGCTTAGCCAGGAGTAACCTCTGAGCGTCAAATGGGTGTGGCCCAAAAACAAAAACGAAACAAAACAAAACAAAAAACAAAAAAAAACAAGACGGGGGGGGGGGGTGGAAGAGATGGCATGAAGGTAGGGTGTTTGCCTTGCATGCAGAACGATAGTGGTTCGAATCCCAGCATTCCATATGGTCCCCCGAGCCTGCCAGGAGTGATTTCTGAGCGTAGAGCCAGGAGGAACCTCTGGACACTGCCGGGTGTGACCCAAAGACAAAACAAAACAAAACAAAACAAAAAAACAAGACAGGGGCTGGAGAGATAGCATAGCGATAAGGCGTTTGTCTTGCAGGCAGCCAACCCAGAATGGATCAGGGTTCAAGTCCCAGCATCTTATATGGTCCTCTGAGCCCGCCAGGAACAATTTCTGAGTGATGAGCCAGGAACAACCCCTGAGCAGTGCTGGGTGTGGCCCAAAAAACAATAAATAAATAAATAAATATATTTCTTAAAGAAAACAAGAAAGAGGGCCCGGAGAGATAGCACAGCGGCGCTTGCCTTGCAAGCAGCCGATCCAGGACCAAAGGTGGTTGGTTCGAATCCCGGTGTCCCATATGGTCCCCTGTGCCTGCCAGGAGCTATTTCTGAGCAGACAGCCAGGAGTAACCCCTGAGCACTGCCGGGTGTGACCCAAAAACCAAAAAAAAAAAAAAAGAAAACAAGAAAGACATAAGAGAGAAAAGCAAGGGGTCAGGGGGTTCCCAGACTCGGGGACTGAAAGCCCTAATTGTCTAATATATCCACACACTGTATTTATTGCTCAGAGCCAATCAACATGGGAGAAGGGCAAATGTTAACAGGCAAAGAGCCATCTGATACTAATCGAGCCTAAGTGGGTCTTGACACCTCAAACAGGGAAGAGGAAGTTAGGGGAAAGTCTCTCGGGATTGTCTGTCTCTGAGGAAAGGGGGCAGGACAAGGGGTGAATACAGGACCCCCACCAGCAGAATGTTCAATGCAGATGCCGGTGTTCTGGTACGTTAGAGATTAATAACCCTGAAATCCCCTTCCTATGAGCCTCTTCTCAGACTATCAACTCTCCAGCTCAACTTACTCATTTCTTGGATGTCTTCATATCTGACATGGGATTGGGTTTGTATGATGTGTGCCATTTGTGTGTTGTGTGATTGCAGGTGTGTGGTTTGTGCAGGCACACGAGTGGTTTGTAGTGTGAACATGTGGGGCCGATGGAGTGAGTGTATACATGTGTGTATGTAGGTGGTCGTGTGTGTTTTGTATGTGCTTGAGTGTGGCCAGTATGTAGTATGTGTGGGTAGTGTGTGGTTTGTATGTCCACGTGGGAAACGTGGCCACATCTGTATGGAAACACTGGCGAGTGTGGCTGCGTGTAACGGCAATAGCAGCCCCTGTGCCAGGTGGGGTGGAAAGAATGGAAGTGTGGGTGATGAAATGGAAATAAAATAGGTATATGGAAATAATGGAAATAAAAGCAGGTAGGATAATACAGTGAGTGGGGCCATGCAACATGGTGGCAACGTAAGTGTGGCTGCGTGGTATGATGTAAAATAAAAATATCCGTGACTGGTGAGACCACCCCTGGCATCATCTTTCTAACCCCTTAGGCGGACGGGTCCAATGAAGCAGGGTTGGAGAAATTATACTGAGCCAGTCAGAAAAGATATTCATAGAGTCAGCCTGTGTCTTCCTCGTGGCCTCTCTGCCCTGTGCTCTCTCTGCACCCTCCAACAGCCAGAACTGCTTTCTTTCTTCTCCAGAACCAGATCCACCAGGGTGGGGCGAGGTCCTGCAGTCCAAGGAAGAGGTGACCCGGAAGGGGAAGTCGGGGGAACACCTCTGTTTAGGGTTTTAGCTAAGTTCACCTTATAGGTGGTCAGCGAACCAGCAAGGCTAAGTGTGGCCGTGTGATGTGGTAAGTGGGAATGTGACTGCATGTTTGGGCGATGACATGATGATAGCCAATGGTAGCTGTGGGTGTGCAGAATGCTGCAGTTATCTACAGGTTACTGCAGTTATCTGCAAGGCTGTAATTAGCCGCAGAGCTGCATGGCTGCAGAGGCCCAAGGCTACAGGGCTGGGTGCTGCAAGGCTCGAAGGGGCCCATGAGGCCCAGCTGCTGGGTGGGGCCACGTGCCCACCCAGTGACAGAGAGAGAGAGAGAGAGAGAGAGAGAGAGAGAGAGAGAGAGAGAGAGAGAGAGAGAGAGAGAGAACACTAAGATTAGGGCACTTGCCTTGCACACAGCCAACCTTGATTAAATCCCTGAGAGAGAGAGAGAGAGAGAGAGAGAGAGAGAGAGAGAGAGAGAGAGAGCAGGCCCCTAGTGGGCCCCGAGAGAGAGAGAGAGAGAGAGAGAGAGAGAGAGAGAGAGAGAGAACACTAAGATTAGGGCACTTGCCTTGCACACAGCCAACCTTGATTAAATCCCTGAGAGAGAGAGAGAGAGAGAGAGAGAGAGAGAGAGAGAGAGAGAGAGAGAGAGAGAGAGAGAGAGAGCAGGCAGCATCTTTGTGATGCTGCTTTATCACTGCCCCTTCCATGGATCTGTCAGTGTTGCTCTGGTCACTACCCTGGCCCCCTCAATTGTCCAAGTTTTTCTTTTTTACACCCAGTATGGCAAGGGGCATGTCCAAGGGGTGTGTGGTAAATTCCTGCTCTGCACCCGGCCATGCTCAGGAGTACTCCTGGCTCTGAGCTCAGAAATCGCTCCTGGCTGGCTGGGGACACCACATGGGGTGCTGGATTGGAACAACTGTCCGTCCTTGGTCGGCTGTGTGCAAGGCGAACGCCCTACCACTGTGCTATCTCCCAGCCCAGGAAGACAAGATTGTTTTGGAATTGCTGAACGTTGCATTTGATAGCAGAAAGGGGCCATTGAGTCTGAGCAGGGAGATGGGTGACTTTGTTCACCAGACCTAGACAAACAAACGGGTCCTGGAGGTTGAGGGAGCCTCCGTTTCCCTCTGTGTGAAATTTCCACCTCCCGAGGTTGAGCAGAGGCAGAGGAGAAAGGACACAGTCAGGGAAGGTCCTGTCTGACTTAGAGCCGCAGATCTGCCACTGCCCATCCTGGCCCACTTTTATGATTTTCTGGGATGTTAATTTTGTTTTTTTTTTTTTGGTGGGGAGGAGCACAGGAGGAGCACACTCAGGAGTCTCTCCAGGGAGGCCAGAGAGATAGCACAGCGGTAGGGCATTTGCCTTGCACATGGGCAACCCAGGACAGACCCGGGTTGGAGCCCTGGTATCCCATAGGATCCCCGAACCTGCCAGGAGTGATTTCTGAGCAGATATCCAGGAGTAACCCCTGAGTGCCGCCGGGTGTGGCCCAAAAACAAACAAAAAAAAATTACTTTACTTAAACACCGCGTTACAAGGTAGTTCATAATATAGCTGTTTTTTTTCCCCACAGTTACAAAATTGTTCATGATTGAGTTTTAATCATACAATGTCCCACACCCTTTACCAGGGCACATTTTCTGTCACCGATGACCCCAGTTTCCATCCTCCCTATCACCTTCCTCTATGACAGATATTTATTCTGTCTGTCTGTCTGTCTGTCTGTCTGTCTGTCTGTCTGTCTGTCTGTCTCCCCTTTTAGACACTGTGATTTGAACTATAGTTATTGAAGGGATTTCATGCTTATCCCTTTCCCTAATCTCCCAGCACCCAGTCCTGTCCAGAGTGCTTATTCCCAATTCTCATGGTCACAGTGCTCCCTGCTCTGCCCTCACTGCACCCCTCGATCTTTGTGACAAGCTTCCTCCCATGAACTGGTCCTTCTGGTCCTCATCTCTATTGTCTCTGGATATTCTTACCATACCATCTTTTCTTTTCTTACATGCTACAAAAGAGTGATATTATTCCATGTCTATCTCCTTCTGACTCATTTTACTCAGCATAATACTCTCCATACTGAACCATGAATAAGAAAATTTTATGACTTCATTTTTCTTACCAGCTGTGTAGTATCCCATTGTGTAGATGTACCGCAGTTTCTTTATCTATTCCTCTGTTCTTGGGCACTTGGGTTGTTTCCATATTTCAGCAATTGTGAATAGTGCTGTGATGAACACAGGAATGCAGAGGGCGTTTCTGCATTGTGTCTTTGGGCTGAGGGTATATTCCTAGGAATGGTATTGCTGGGTCAGATGGAAGCATAATTTCTAGATTTTTGAGGACTACCCACATAAAAACAAACTTTTGAAAGTTTATGAAAACAAACAAACAAACAAAAAAAGAAAGTTTATGAAAACAACCTTCATTCTGGGTGAGTTTCTGGGGACCCTTCAAGCCTGTATAGCTGCTCAGTGGCCTCATGTCTGAGTCTTTGGGCCTGGGGGCCCCACACCCACCCACCCACACTGCTTTCTCTTCACCACAGACCCTCCTATGGCTGCACATCTGACTAGCATCGAGCCTTTTCTGGATGCTGCCATGCTTCCCTCCTTCTTGAATATTCTCTAATGTATGTGTGGCCTGAAGAGCGAAAAGGGAGATTCCTGGGGGTGTGGTTCTCAGGGACATTACAGGCTGGACTGGCTGCTGTGTGCCTGGGACTTTGCATTGGCAGGTGCATAGTGGCAGCAGAGAGTGTGGACAAGAATATGCCCTGGGATGGCACTAAGACGGGCAGAGAATGGCAAGCCACAGAGTGGCAGGGGCAAGGGACCTTCCTGGCCTGAACACAGCAGGGCTATTGCCCCCAGGGAGGGGTCCAGAGGTGCCAACTCAGCCCTGTATAGCTGGGCAGACAACGGAGCAGGAAGGGAGCGGGCAGGTGCCCAGGGCATGATGCCACAGTGCGGGCAAACCCGTCAGGTTGGCTTCTGGGCCAAACATCGCACAGGAGTGGCCCTGGGTCCCACCCGCTAGGAAGTGTGGGTGCAGGCCAGCCACCCCAGGAGCCCAGGGAAGGCTGTCTTGGGTCAAGGTGGGCAGTGTGGTGCCAGCCAGTGCCAAGGGGGCTTCCATGAAGCTGGGCACAACTCGTTTCTTTGTCAGATCAGAATGAAGGAGGAAGGGGAGGTTCTTGGTAGGACTTGGGACACAGATGTGTGTGTGTGGGGGGGGCTTGGTTTCTGGTGCCAATGGCACCCTTGGGGCTGTGGGAGACCCCCAGTTGCAGCTTCCTCCTGCCTTTCCCGTATTGGGCGCTGCGCTGACTCACCCGGCAGTGCCCGCCCCCTGGCCCCACAGCTGGCTGGTTGGGTGTGGGACAGGCCGGGCACTGCTGGCAGGAGCCTAAGCTGATGTCATGGGCCAACTGTCTCTCCAGGCAGGAAAGGCCAGCCTGGCTGCATAGTCCCTTGAAGGCCCGGTGGGTGCAGCCGCTAAGGTGGGAACAGAGGTCAGGGGGCACCCAGGCAGGCACCCTTGTGCTCCTTTGGAGGGAGGGGGTGTAAGGAAGGGGTTAAATTTCCCCCAAAGGATCACTTTTAGGGACTGGGCCTGCTCTAGGAGGGCCTGGGGGATGAGGGGTGGGAAACTTCTGGAGGGAGCAGGTGGGGTGGCCCAGTGGCCCCTGAAATGCGTCTCCTGTTAGTGGGCCTCTGCAGTGTGGCACTTGGGAAGATCTCTGGACTTGTTTCTCATTTAAAATAAAGTTTGAGGGGCTGTAGCTGTAGCTTACCTTGCACGTAGCCAAACGGGGGTTCGCTCCCCAGCATTCCATAAAATCCCCCAAGCCCGCTAGGAGTGATTCCAGAGTGCAGAGACAGGAGGAACCCCTGAGCGCTTCTGGGTGTGGCCCCCCAAACAAAAACAAAAGCATCTCTGCTTTCAGAGAAGGGTGAAGGCGCTGATCTTTTTTTTTGTTTGTTTGTTTTTGTTTTTGGTCCACACCTGGCGGTGCTCAGGGGTTCCTCCTGGCTGTCTGCTCAGAAATAGCTCCTGGCAGGCATGGGGGACCATATGGGACACCGGGGTTCGAACCAACCACCTTTGGTCCTGGATCGGCTGCTTGCAAGGCAAACGCCGCTGTGCTATCTCTCCGGGCCTGAAGGCGCTGATCTTGCCTGTGACAGATCCGGGTTCAAACACCAACACTGCAGCAGGTCCCCTGAGCCCTTCCAGCAGTGAATCCTGAGTACAGAGCCAGGAGTAACCCCTGAGCTCCACCGGGTGTGGGCCCAAAAGAAAACACAAACACAACTCTCCCCTCCTCTTCCTTCCCTTCCTCCCCCCTTAAAGATGCTGCAGAATCACCAGATTCACTATGGGCCTCTTTCTCCCTCCTCGTCTCCCCTCCACTGTTTCTTTCTGGGTTTGGGCCCCACTGGCCACGCCCAGGGGATCCAAGTAGTGTTGTCCAGACCTCAGGCCACTGTCTTTTGCCAGCTCCAGTTTCTAGGGCTCCAGTACTTTCTCCCCACAGAAATCCAAACTTCTTCCCCCGCAGCTCAGGGAAACTCAACACCATGACCTGGTTCCTGTCAGCGACTCTGCTGTGGGTTTCATTCCACTTCTTTCTATTTTATATTATTTTTTGTTTGGTTTTTGGCCACACTCGACAATGCTCAGGGGTTCCTCCTGGCTCTGTGCTCAGAAATTGCTCCTGGCAGGCTCGGGGACCACATGGGATGGCAAGATTCGAACCACTGTCTGTCCTGGATCAGCTGTGTGCAAGGCAAACACACCCTATCTCTGTTTTCTCTCTGGCCCCAGCTTTTTTTTTTTTTTTTTTTTTCATTATTCTCCTCAATGGAGTTTGGGAGTTTGTCCAGCCTAGAGTCTCCTACCTCACCCCCAATCCCTTTCGACCCACACGTTCGCTTCTGTGTCTCCTCTACAGAGGATCCAGCTGACCTGGGCCCCGTCTGCCCCCAGGGAGCAGTGAAATCAGATGCAAAGTCCCAGATCCCTGAGTGGTATTGTCCTCGTATGTGGCCAGACACATCAGCATGCCCGGATCTGACTGAAATCGTGGGATGAGCCTGAAGGGGCAAAGTTCAGAAAACACAGAGGGATCCAGGTTTGGTCTCTGACATCCCATGGGGTCTCTTGAGCACTATCAAAGAGTGACTCTTCAATGCAGAGCCAGGAGGAACCCCTGAGCATTGCCAGGCATGACCTCAAAACCAAAAACTAGGGGCCGGGCGGTGGCGCTAGAGGTAAGGTGCCTGCCTTGCCTGCGCTAGCCTTGGACGGACTGCGGTTCGATCCCCTGGCATCCCATATGGTCCCCCAAGCCAGGAGCTACTTCTGAGCGCATATCCAGGAGTAACCCCTGAGCGTTACCGGGTGTGGGCCCCCCCCCCAAAAAAAAACAACAAAAAATAAATTTAGAAAATCCTTCCTGAAACATAGAAGTCGTATTTTTGGTTGTTGTTGTTTTGGGGCTCAGGGGTTATTTCTGGCAGACTTGGGGGACCCTATGGGATGCTGGGGATTGAACCGGGTCTGTACAGGCAAGGCAAAGGCTCTCCTGATGTGCTATCACTCCTGTCTGGGTTTTTGTTCTTTTCTTTGGTTTTTAGGTTATACCTGACGGTGCTCAGGACTCACTCCTGGCTCTGTGCTCAGGGCTGACTCCTGACTTTGTGCTCAGAGCTTCCTCTCGGCTCTGTGCTTAGGGCTGACTCCTGGTTCTGTGCTCAGGAATCACTCCTGGTGAGGTTCGGGGATGCTTGAGCAGTGCGATGGTTTGAACCCTGGTTGGCTGTGTGCAAGGCGGGCACCCTCCACACTGTCCTAGCAGTCGGCCCTGCAGATGACTTTTCACGAGCTCTGCCGGGACAATCTGGCTGCAGATGGAACTTCAAGGAACAGGACAAGTGTCCTAGCTGTCAAGTGCCTCCCTGTGACCTTCTCTGCCACAGGTATCCTGTGTTTCCCCCAATACTTGCTGTGCTGTGATCTCTGTCTCTCTTGTCTCCATCACTCATTCCTGGCAGCAGCTTGTCAGGACTTGCTCACGAATGACGTCCTAGCCCCCACCATTGCCAGCGGACGTTTGCCGCATCCTTGATAATGCCAGCTGTGCCCGTGTGCCACGCGGCTGCCTGCTTCCCTCCCGTCACACAGCGTGATAGCATCGCAGGAGTGTGGGACAGGGCCTCCATTTGCATTTTGCTTTTTTCCAAAAACACTCCATGAGGTCTTTCTTCCTCCAGGGATGGTACACCAGGCTTCCCTTTTAGTTGGCGATTTGAATAAAAATTAAACAATTATTCTAATGAACTTAATTGGCTTTTCCATTGGAAGCATCTGATAACAGGCCTGCAACTGGCATCATATTTAACTGTTTGTGAAACTCTTGCTCAGAACACATGCTGAAAACAAGCTCCCTGGGTGGGTATGAAGGGACAGGGAGAAAGACGCTTGCTTGCTTTGCAGGTGGCTAATTCCTGTCCAGTCCCTGACGCTGCAAATGGTCCCCCCACCCTTACCCCAGCAGTGCAGTCAGGAGTAAACCCTGAGCACTGGTGGGTGTGGCCTCCAAACAAAAACAACAAAGAGTGGTAGGGCATTTGCCTTGCATGCAGCTGACCCAGGACAAATCTGAGTTTGATTCCTGCCATCCCATAAGGTCCCTCAAGCCAGGACTGATTTCTGAACACATAGCCAGGATTAACCTCTGAGCATTGCAGGGTGTGGCCCAAAAACAAAAACAAAAAACCAAACCAAACAAACAATTACAACACAACAAAATGAACGAACAAAATAAGCCAACATGCACTAACCCTGCAACTGGGAAACATGTGAGAACATGTGGTGATGAAGAGACCAAGCCAGGTGGTTCCTTTATTTTTTTTATTTTTATTTTTTTGGTTTTGGGGTCACACCCGGCATCACTCAGGGGTTACTCCTGGCTCCACGCTCAGAAATCACTCCTGACAGGCTCGGGGGACCATATGGGACGCTGGGATTCGAACCAATGACCTTCTGCATGAAAGGCAAACGCTTTACCTTTATACTATCTCTCCTGGCCCTATTTTTATTTTTATTTTTATTTTTAATAATTTCTTTTCTTTTCTTTTCTTTTGTTTTTGGGTCACACCCGGCAGCCCTCGGGATTATTCCTGGCTCTATGCTCAGAAATCGCTCCTGGCAGGCTCGGGGGACCATATGGCATGCCGGGATTCCAACCACCAACCTTCTGCATGCAAGGCAAACACCTTACCTCCATGCTATCTCTCCGGCCCCTAATAATTTCTTTATTTAAGCACAACGGTTACAAGCATGCTCGTAATTGGTTTTAAGCCATAAAATGCAATGCACACCCACCTTCACTAGTGCAACTTTCCCACCACCAATGTCCCCTATTTTTTTATCCCCCCCCCCTTGCCTGTCTTTAAGACAGGCATTGCATTTTTCTCTCTATCCTCTATGTTGTCATGGTAGTTGTTAGTGTAATTATTTCTCTAACTGTACTCACCACTCTTTGTGACAAGCTTGTTATCATGGGCTGGTCTTTTCAGCCCTCATATCCATTGTTTCTGGGTATTATTATTATACTGTCTTTTATTTTTATTAAATCCCACATATGGGTGAGACTATTCTGTGCTTATCTCTCTCCACCTGGCTTATTTTACTCAACATAATAGTCTTCAAATTCATCCATGTATAAGCAGATTTCATGACTTTATTTCTTCTAACAGCTGCATAGGATTCCATTATATGGATGGACCACAGTTTCTTTCGCCACTCACCTTTTGTCGGGCATCTGGGTTGTTTCCAGATTCTGGCTATTGTAAATAGTGCTGCAATGAACATAGGCATGCAGAGGGAAATTTTGTATTGTGTTTTTGTGTTCTCAGGGTATCTATCCCTAGGAGTGGTATAACTGATATGGGAGTTCAGTGTTCAGTTTTTTAAGGAATATCCATATTGTTTTCCAAAAAGGCTGAACTACATGGCATTTTAGGTGGTTCCTTTAAACCGAACCAAAAGTTTGGGGCCAAAGCAATTGTACAGCACACAGAGCTCTTGCCTTAGATGTCCCCTTCTGCCTCCACATGGGATCCCCTGAGCCCCTCCAGAAATGAACTCTGAGTAAGCCTTGAGGACTGCTTTCTGTGGTTCAAAACCAAATCAAAACAAACAAAAATAAATCAGGAGCGGAGTGATAGCACAGCAGGGTAGGTGTTGGCTTTGCAGGCAGCCGACCGGTTCGATCCTCGGCATCTCATAGAGTCCCCTAAGCCTGCCTGGGGCGATTCCTGAGCACAGAGCCAGGAGTAACCCTTGAGCACTGCCAGTGTGACCCAAAAAACAGACAAACAAAAATAAGAATAGAAGGAAGTCTCACTTTACAGAGAGAGGGGTGCTCAGGCTTACCCCCGGCTCTGTGCTCGGGGCTCATTCTTGGTGGGCTGAAAGAATAATATGGGGTGCTGAGGGTCTCGTGAGAGCCAAATGCTTGCAAGGCAAGTGCCTTCACCCCTGTACTGTCTCCCTGGTCCCCAGAGCTTTGAAAAGAAAGCCTTGAAAGAAGTATGGTTTGTTTTGGGGGCTCCAGCTCTCCATGGGCTGTAGCCGGGGTGTCATGGGGACCTATAGATGCATCGTTGACAGTTTCCATGGGGTTAGCATCTTGGTTGGATTTGCTCATTGGGTTTCTTATACCCCTTATTCCTGCCAGGAAGGCCTGGAATGAACTGCACCCTGAAATCCAGGTGCTGGGGTGCGCAGAGTCAGCCCATTTTACAGGGTGTGTGCAGTGGGGCCCCATTCATTCAAACCACAGCTTCCAGATGTGCCCTTGACCTGGGCTTCCAGCCACCCTTGTACCTCGTGATACCAATGGGGTGTGTGTGCCTGTCTAGGAAGAGAAGCAAAGCATCCAGAACTAAGGGAAGTCACAGTGACTGTGAGGGGGGCATTTCTTTCTTCTTTCTTCTTTCTTTCTTTCTTTCTTTCTTTCTTTCTTTCTTTCTTTCTTTCTTTCTTTCTTTCTTTCTTTCTTTCTTTCTTTCTTTCTTTCTTTCTTTCTTTTTTCTTTCTTTCTTCTTTTCTTTCTTTCTTTCTTTCTTTCTTCCTTCCTTCCTTCCTTCCTTCCTCCTCCCTCCCCTCCCTCCCTCCCTCCCTCCTCCCTCCTCCCTCCCTCCCTCCCCTCCTCCTCCTTCCTTCCTTCCTTCCTTCCTTCCTTCCTTCCTTCCTTCCTTTCTTTCTTTTTTCTTCTTTCCTGTTTTTTTTTCGTTATCCCCCACAATCTGCACGAGGGTAGAGATGAACCCCGCACAGGCAACTCTACAATAATTTTGCCGTGAACGTGTCTTTATTTCTCCATAGAAACCCGCAAGGTTAGGCCTAGAGAGATACTCACACAGGTGTTAAGGCTCTTACCTTGCATTCAACCATACCCAATTCAATCCCCAGCAATGCATAGTGTCCCCTGAAACCCTCTGGGGAGAGCGAAGCTGGGGAGAAATCCTGACCCCATCTTATTTTTTTTTTCCACAAAAAAGCAAAGAAACCCTGGATTGGAGCCATTGGGCAGTTGGAAAGCAGACATGGGACTCCACGAGAACTTGTGGCCACATTTCCTTATGGGGTGCTTTTTCCCTTAAAATATTTTTGGTTTGATTTGGGGTTACTTTTGGTGATACTCAGGCTTTCTCCTGGCTCTATGCTCAGGGGTCTCTCCTGGCAGTGTCGGGAACCAGAGTCTTGGTCCCACCTCTGGCCTGGCCCCTTCCTGTGCCGGCGCCAAGGCAGAGGAGCCAAAATCCCTCATGAGAATGTGCTGGCCTGTGAGAATGTGAGGACCCTGGCCCCATCCCTGGCACTGTTGGGTCCCCCGAGCCCCTTGGGAAGTAGATTTCTGGGATCAGTGGGTGCGAACCACAAACAAGCAAAGTCTGGGCCCAGAGAGATAGCATAGGGGCGTTTGCCTTGCAAGCAGCCGATCCAGGACCAAAGGTGGTTGGTTCGAATCCCAGTGTCCCATATGGTCCCCCGTGCCTGCCAGGAGCTATTTCTGAGCAGACAGCCAGGAGTAACTCCTGAGCACCGCCGGGTGTGGCCCAAAACCCAAAAAAGAAAAAAAAAAAAAAAAAAAAAAAAAGGCAGAGTCCAAGAAGAAACACTGGCCAGGACCACAGGGCTCACAGGAGCCCAGTGGGATCTTGAGGACAGCATTGGGCAGTTCCAGTGGTGGCAGGGCTGTACCATCTGTGGACATTGCCAGTTGTGAGTAGTGCCAGCTGTGGGCTGTGCCAGCTCTTTGCTGGGCTGTACAAATTTGTCAACTGTGCCAACTGTGGGTCGGGCCATGCTACCTATAGATGGTGCCAGCTGTGGGCTGAGCTGTACAATTCCTGGACTATGCCAGCTGTTGGACTGAGATGTGCCAACTCTGGGCTGGGCTGCACCATCTGAGGATGGTGCCAGCTATGGTCCTTCTTGCCAGAAGCTTCTGCCTGGGCAGTCCCCTTGCTGCTGGCCCGCCCCCTGGCCCTGGATAAGTCACTATGATTGGATCTTGAGAAGTTGCTTCATTGGGACTTGGTGGAGCTTAGCTGTGAGCCCCAACTCTTCCCTCACAGAGTCCACATCCGTTTTTGGTGGTTTCAGGAGCATGACCCTTGACAGTGCTCAAGGGTCACTCCTGGTGGAGCTCAGGAGACCCTGAATGGTGCTGGGGATCCCACTGAGGTTGGCCAAGTGCAAGGCAGCATCTTCCCCGCCTGGATGTGAGGGAGGGTCAGGCCTTCTGGAGGGCAGGTGGGGCCCAAGGGGCAGTGAGTGTGGGGCTGAATGTCTGTGGTGATAGCATCACCCCACATCCCTCAACATCATCTTCTCCCTCTTGGAGTGTTGGTGAGTCATCCCATGCACCTCCATCTGTGGCTCACAGAGGGGGATTGTTAGCTTAGACCCAAACAGGAAGTGAAAGGTCAGGTCAACACCATAACAGGAAGTGGGGGTCAATTTAGTCTCAGACAGGAAGTAGAGGGTCAGCTTAGCCCCAGACAGAAAGTGAGGGGTTGCATCAGCTTAGTCCCAGACAGGAAGTGGAAGGTTAGCTCAGTACCAAGACAGGAAGTGGGACCCGGAGAGATAGCACAGCGGTGTTTGCCTTGCAAGCAGCCGATCCAAGACCAAAGGTGGTTGGTTCGAATCCTGTTGTCCCATATGGTCCCCCGTGCCTGCCAGGAGCTATTTCTGAGCAGACAGCCAGGAGTAACCCCTGAGCACTGCTGGGTGTGGGCCCCCCCCCCCAAAAAAAAAGACAGGAAGTGGGGATTGGTTTTGTCCCAGGCAGGAAGTGTAGGGTCAGTTTAGTCTCAGACAGGAAGTAGGGGTTAGACTTAGCACTGTAGGGGGGTGTCTGTGTGCACAGGGTGAGGAGTGACCCCTGGGGAGGAAAGGGACAGCTCTGTCTGTCCTCGAAACCTCAGTATCCTGGGGGAGTGGATGCAACTTGTCTGAGCATGGAGGACACACAGACCCCAGATCCCCTTCTCCAGCCCCCCCCCCCCAAACTATCTCAGCAGGTTCTGGCAACCACTGAGGGCTCTGGGGGAATCCTGCTTTTGTGCACCAGGGCCGGGCACTAGCTGGGGTCTCTGATCGTGGGGTTCTGAGGTGCAGCCTGTGTTCCCCAAAGTCACTGTCTATCTGGGGGCACTGTTGTGTTGGGGATGGTAAGCACAGGGGAGGGAAAGTCAGGGTGGGGGAGACCCCACCCATACCACCCACTACGCCCAGCTAGTGCTTCTGGGGGTACAGAACCCAGAGCCCTATGTCAGAAGGGCTGTGGTCGGGTGAGGGGTGCAAGAGTTGGAGCCACTCCTGAATCTAGCCAGGGTGACTCACAGGCTTCATCCTGCCCATGGGGAGCTTGTCAGTGCCCCATATTCAGCCAAACTCCCGTGAGGTCATGTTGGTGCCAATCCTGCCGCTAGCAAGACCAGACAGGCCAGAACTCAGAGCCAGCCAGGGCCCTGCTCACAGGGTGACCTCATGGCCCCCAGCAGCCCCTTGCAAATGCCATTCCCTCTTCCCCACCCCAGACCTCAAGACCCTTTTGGCAGGGTGGGACCAAAGAGGGGCAAGAGGGGACTCTAGGAATCTGGAGGTAGGATGGAAAAGGACTGGTTCTGTCTGTGGGGGGCCATGACATTGGAGGATCAATGACATTAAGGTGGTGGTCACATTGGTGACATAGGTGCCATTACAAGGGTAGGTGATGTCGGAAGCATGTTGATACCACAGGCAATGGCCACCTTGGATGCATTGGTAACATGTCATGGTGACATTGATGGGTGTGGGCAACTTTGGTGACATTGGATGTGTTGGTGACACTGGATACATTGGTGATACACTGGTGACATTGGTTGTATAGGTGATAGTGGGTGCACGGATGACATTGGATGCATTGGTGACATTGGGTGCATTGGTGACATTGGATGCATTGGTGATATTGGATGCATTGATGACATTGGATGTGTGGTGACATTGGATGCATTGGTGACTGCATGTGCTGGTGACACTGGAAATACTGGTGATATTGGATGCACTGGTGACATTGTTTTCATGGTGACATTGGATATGTGGATGACATTGGTGTGCTGGTGACATTGGATGCATTGGTGACTGGATGTGTCGGCGACATTGGGTGCATTGTGACATTGGCTATGTTGGTGACACTGGTGTCATTGGCGGCACTGGCCAGCACAGTGGCATTAGTGGTTCCTCACCCTCCTGCACTACAAGAGCCATGACACAGTGTGGCAGCTGCTGTCGGGGGCTGAGAAATGACCCTGACTGCAGTGTCAGGGCTAACATCTGTGAGTGAGCACAGGAGAGGGGAAACCACTGGCTGGAGCAGGGGATGCAGGCTGAGGATTGTGGTCCATTGGTGCTGGTTGACACTAGGTCCAGTTTGGCCACTCCAGATCTGGCTGTGGTGCTGGCTGCCTGGTGGCTGGGCCACCACCGGGTCCCAGGGATGTAGAGGGGGAAGGACGCCAGGTCAGAGAGGTGGTACTGATACCTGGACTCCTTGTCCCCAGGCAGCTTTGGGGTGTGGCGGGGGCTACCTGGGGGAGAACAGACCCCAGCCCTCTAGACCTGCTGTCTAACCCATCCTTCAGGGGAAGGGGGTCCCAGCCTGGCCAGACATTTGGAGCCCGAAGATCCTGACATTGCAATTAGAGGGTCTCAGTTGGGAACATGCAGAGCAGCCTGGGGCAAGGTGGGAGGAAGATTTAAGTGTATGGATTTCAGGTTTATGTGGGGACACAGGAGATGTGTGAATTTATGGGGTGTATGTGGGACATAGTATGTGTGGATTTTTGGGGGTGCAGGTGTGTTTATTTGTGGGTCACAGGGTTGTGGATTCAGGATATATGTGGGACACAAGATATGTGTGGATTTACGAGGTGTACGTGGGTACAGGCTATGGAGCCCCATCCAGAGGCCATGTTCACAGCCAAGTGACCCTGCAGAGCGTGAGCTCAGCAGCGCCCACTCCAGCTCCGGTCACCCATCACTATCGCTCTGGGTGCTGTTCAGGGTTGAGATGGTGGGGTGGCTTTCTCCCTGTCCTGCCCAGAGGCTGCCTATGCGCCTCTCACAGGTGCTTCTAGAGGAGGAGCAGCAGAGGATAAGGGGGTGTGCTCTAGAGTCTCTGAGCACCTTCCTCACTGGGAGGGGGATTTCTGGGCCCTAAGCACGGTGGACTTGCATCCTTTACTTTTTTGGTTTTGTTTTTGGGTTACACCTGGAAGCACGCAGGCTCATCCCTGATGGTGCTCAGGGGACCCCATGAGATTCTGGGGATTAAATCTGAGTGCAAGGCAGGTGTCCTCCCCCACTGTACTGTGTTGCGTTGACACCTGAAGATCACACTTTTTTTTGTTTTGTTTTTGTTTTTGTTTTTTTGGGCCACACCGGCGGTGCTCAGGGGTCCCTCCTGGCTGTCTGCTCAGAAATAGCTCCTGGCAGGCACGGGGGACCGTATGGGACACCGGGATTCGAACCAACCACCTTTGGTCCTGGATCGGCTGCTTGCAAGGCAAATGCCGCTGTGCTATCTCTCCGGGCCTCTCTTTTTATTTTTATTTTTTTTGGTTTTTCGGGCCACACACATTTAATGCTCAGGGGTTACTCCTGGCTAAGGCTCAGAAATTGCCCCTGGCTTGGGGGGACCATATGGGACGCCGGGGGATCGAACCTCGGTCCTGATCCTTGGCTAGCGCTTGCAAGGCAGACACCTTACCTCTAGCGCCACCTCGCCGGCCCCCTCTTTTTATTTTTTACCCCACAAATGAGTGTGTGGATTGTGCCTTTTAAATGTGTCAACTAGCGTGGGAGGTAAGGATTAGCTTTCAGGAAGCTTAACACGGTAGTGGAGCTTCCTCTCCTGTCTCCCCACATTGTTTACAATGTAGAAAGGAAAGTGGGCAAAAAAAAAAAAGGAAAGGAAAGTGGGGGAGTCTCCAGTGAGCCCCATTTGACTAGAAAGAGAAATGGGAGCCGGAACTGGAAGCTGTGAGCTGAATGGGGAGCAGGGGTGTTAGAGGGGTGACCTCTAGCACATGAACCCCGCAAGGAAGCAAAGTAAGAGGCCGAAGCTATAGCACAGCACGCAGGGAGGGTGTGTTTGCCTTGCATGTGGCCAACCCAGGTTCCATCCCAGCATCCCATAGGGTCCCCCGAGCCTGTCAGGAGTGATTCCTGAATGCAGAGCCAGGAGTCACTCCTGAGTATCGCTGGGTCTGACCGCCCCAAAATAACAAAAACAAAACAAAAATATTAAGGAGACAACAGGACATGGAAACGCATGAGAGATGGCAGCCCTGGGCTGGCTGTGCTGAACTCAGGGCTCTGCAGGTCCCCACTGCCTGGCCCCACGGCTCAGGAGTCTGTAGCTGTGGGACACTGCCCCCAGCCTCAGGGCCACAGCAGGCCCCAGAACCAGAGTAACAGGATTCCAGCCTAGGCTGTGTGACCTCGGGGCGGTTACTCAGCCTCTCTGATGCACTCTTTCTTCACCCCTAAATTGCAGGCCTCGCCCTTGGTCCCAGGGCACCCCCTCTCATTACAAGGCTTCTCTCCCTTCTAGTTTGTGTTCTGTCTTCTGGTGGCTCTGCTAGGGAGAGGTGCCCTGTTTCTCTTGCCTTTTAAATTATTTGGTGGGGGGGGGGGCACACTTGGCAGTGCTCAGGGGTTACTGCTGACTCTGTGCTCAGAAATAGCCCCTGGTAGGCTCGGGGGACCAAATGAACTACCAGGGATCAAATGCAGGTCTGTCTCGAGTTGACTGCCTGCAAGGCAAACGCCCTTCCACTGTGCTCTCTTGCCCTATGTTTTTCTTATTTTTTGAAATTCCTGAGCACACAGCTGTGAGTTTTTTTTGTTTTGTTTTTGCAAATACTGCACCTGAGATTCGAAGCACAGGGGGTGATATCTCAGAGTGAGAGGGAGCAGCAGGCACCCAGCTTGTCCCTCCTGGCTGGATCCCTGCACTGCAGCTCTTCCTTGCAGGGAGAAGGGGACACTGGCTTGGGCCATCAACAGCTTCGGTGGCTTCTCTGGGGTGTCTCAGATGCAGACCCCCATCCCTCTCGAGCAGAAGATGGCAGGAAGGCTGCAGGGAGAAGAAAGGACACCCCAGATCTCCCTCTGACCCCTACCACTTCCTGCTGCGAAGACGTTTGTCCTAGAGAAACAACCACCAGCAAAATTTAGTGCAGAGCCAACTCACAGGAGCTGGTGGGGCATGTGGCAGGGGACCCCAGCTCCACATAGGAAGTCAGAGCACTGTACCAAGAGTCTGATGAAGTCCTGAGCAGGGCAGGACCCAGCGGGGCATGGTAGGGAACAGTGACCCAAGTCAGCAAGAGGAAGACAGGTGTGGCCTGACTTCACCCGGACACACACGGAAATCAGATGCAAGGACAGGCAGCTTGAGTAGAGGCAAACTGGGGGTAGGGTGGACACCAGAGGTGATGTTAGAGAGGGAAGAGGGTGGGCGAGGCAGAGGGGGGGTGTCCAGAGGGGTGAGGACTTATTTATTTTATGTTTTTATTTTATTTTTGTTTTTTTTTTTGGGTCACACCCAGCAGCACTCAGGATTTACTCCTGGCTCTACGCTCAGAAATCGCCCCTGGCAGGCTTGGGGGACCATATGGGATGCCGGGATTCGAATCACAGCCCTTCTGCATGCAAGGCAAACACACAATCTCTCCGGCCCCAATTTATGTTTTTAGAGGGGCCATAACTGATGCTGCTCAGGGCTTCTTCCTGGCTCAGGGATCACTCCTGGTGGAGCTCAGGGGACCATATGGGGTGCTGGGGGTTGAACCCAGGTTGGCTTCAAGCAAGGCAAACCCCCCCACCCAGTGGACTATTCTCTAGTCTCTGTATTTCTTTATTTATTTTTAATTTTTGGGTCATACCCAGCAGTGCTCAGGGGTTGCTCCTGGCTCTACGCTCAGAAATCGCTCCTGGCAGGCTTGGGGGACCATATGGGATACCAGGATTTGAACCACCATCCTTCTGCATATAAGGCAAATGCCTATGTTCATGCTATCTCTCCGACCCCAATATTTATTTATTTATTTGTTTGCTTGTTCATTCATTCATTTAGGTTTTTGGGCCACACCCAGGGCTGTTCAGGGCTTACTTCTGAATCAGCTGCATGCAAGGCAAACTGTGCTGCCATTCCAGTCCTATTTATTTATTTATTTATTTATTTATTTATGTATTTATTTGTTTGTTTAGGGGGCACCCTTGGCAGTGCTCAGGGCTTACTCCTGGCTCTGCGCTCAAAAATCACTCTTGGCAGGTTTGGGGGACCATATGGGATGCTGGAGACCAAATCTGGGTTGGCTGCCTGCAAGGCAAACATCCTACCCACTGTGCTATGACTCCAGCACCTGTCCTTGTCCTTTTTTTTTTTTGGTTTTGGGGCCACACCCGGCGATGCTCAGGGGTTACTCCTGGCTGTCTGCTCAGAAATAGCTCCTGGCAGGCACGGGGGACCATATGGGACACCGGGGTTCAAACCAACCACCTTTGGTCCTGGATCGGCTGCTTGCAAGGCAAACGCCGCTGTGCTATCTCTCCGGGCTCCCTTGTCTTTTTTATTACATTTTTTCACTGGTTTTTGGGCCAAACCCGACAATACTCAGGGCTTTCTCCTGGATCTGTGCTCAGGGATCACTCCTGGTGGTGCTCAGGGAGTGTATGGTGTGCAAAGGATTGAACCAGGGTTGGCTGGGTGCAAGGCCAGCACCTTAGTTATGGCACCACCTCTGCTAACTCTCAAATCCCTTTATGTTTGTATGGGTGGGGGGGAAGATGTTCCTGGAGTGATAAGTCGAAAGCCAATGAATCTTCGGGGTTGGGGCTGGAGGTGAGATTGCACATGCATGAATGTGTGTGTATGTGAGTGTTCAGTGGAAAGTATGTGAGAAATTGTGTGTGTGAGAGATTGTGAGCCTGCATGCATGTGCTGTGACTTGTATGTCTGTGCGTTTGTGTCTGAATGAATGCACGTGTTGTGTTGTAGATGTATATGAATGAGTGAGTTTGTAAGTGTGTCTGTGAATCCATGTGTGTGAGTGCATGGATGAATGATATGTGGGTGGTCGTGTAAGTAAATGAATGTATCTGTGCAGGAATGAGTCTCCATGGCTGCCTCCACATATCTGTCTGAAATCAGGTTCCTTCTTGCAGGAAGCCCCAGTCCTCTCAGGGAGCACAATTCATGGACGTGGAGCACTGGGGTAGAGGAGGGAGGTTCAGCTCAGACACGGGGTGGCTGTGCTAGGTGGGCCCCAGATAACATAATCCCTGGAAAACTGAGTCCAGGCAGAGACGCAGGTGTAGATGACTCAGAGGACGATCCAGCCTGGCTGCCCATCTGGGGCCGGGCTCTTCCTCTGCAGGCCAGCCCGCCCCTGGTGCCAGAGCCAGTTTCCTAAATCTGGTTTGCTCTGGGGTCACTCGGTGAGTGTAGACCTGGGTCCCCTTCCCGCGGTTATGACTGAGGAACAGTGACAGGATGACAGCAACCGCTCACATTCTCCTGGACCTTCTAGAACGGAATGAAGTTTGTTAAGTGCATTAAAAGGGCATTTCCTGCCGCCGTGTTCAGTGCAGAGAAGTTCCTGTTCTCCGAGGTCCTTCCTCTTCCTGGGTCACTTGAAATATTATTATTATTATTAGTTTTAGTTTTGGGGCCACACATAGAGGCACTCAGGGGTTATTCGTAGCTTTGCTCTCAGAAATCACTCCTGGCAGGCTGGGGAACCATATGGGATGCTGGGAATTGAACCTAGGTCTGTCCCGGGTTGGCAGCATGCAAGCCAAATGCCCTACCACTGTGGTATCACTAGGGTCCTGCTTAAAATAACTTAAAATGAGAGCAAATTGGAGCCAGAAAGATGGTACCAGGGTTGGAGGCACTTGCCTTGTCTGCAGATAACCCCAGTTCTACTGGTCCCTTGAACCCTATCAGGAGTGAGCCCTAAGCACTGCTGTGTTGGGTCCCCAACCCCCAAACTAAAACCAATAGCACAAAAGGGGTGAAATGGATGAGACCAGAGGGTGAGCACAGTGTGTATATGCTTGATTGACACATGGCCTGCCCAGCTTTGATTCCTGGCAACCCATATGGTCCCCAGAGCCTGGCCAGAGTAGCCTCTGAATCCAGCTGGGTGTGGTCCCCCAAATAAAAACAAAACAAAACAATAACACATTTACAATGTAGTTTATTTTTTAAACTTGATTGATTGATTGATTGGTTTTTGGGTCACATCCAGCGGTGCTCAGGGGTTACTCCTGGCTCTGCATTCAGAAATCACCCCTGGCAAGCTAGGGGACTATATGGGTGCCTGGAATCAAACCGGGTCCCTCTCAGGTTGGCCACATGCTAGGCGAATGCCCTACCGCTGTGCTATCTCTCTAGTCCCTATAAATGTAGTTTAAAATGCTTAAAGGAATCAGATTTCCTGGGTTTGGGGTCCAATTGCAGAAAAGCTTTCTCATCTCCCTGAGTCTCTCTTAGAGTCTAAGGAAACATCTATTGCAACACAATCTTGGCAGCATTTAGGCTTAATGTGATTGTTAGAATTGCCCATGTTGCAAATAAAGTGGTACAGATATTTGCAGAAACCTCAGGCCCTCCATGGGAAGCAGCAAACTCCCTTCCACTCTGACTCAATGACCCCTGGGGTCTCCCCTCCAGATGCTTCCTCCATTGCCATTCAGTCACAGCACAGAGCACCCCCTGTAACATCTCTTCCACCCCTGCAGAGGGCTCTGTGCTCAGGCAGCTTTTTGGAGAAAAGACCCTCCCACCTTGAAAACTGCAGGAACAAGGTCTGGAACCCCTTTGTTCTTCAGAGTGCAAATCCAGTTGGGCAACCACTTACCAGAGTGCCCCAAAACTCTTGCTCACAGCACGTGCTGGTGAAAGAACCTTCATCCACTCAGGAACCAGAGGGACCCCCCCCCTCACACCCCTAGCACATCTTTTCTGAGCTGCTGCCATCCAAGAGGAAGATGGGAGGGAAGGGGGAGGAATGAAGGGAATGAGGGAGGAGGAAGGAGGGAGAGAGGGAAGAAGAGATGGGTAAATGGAACGAAGGATGAATGGTCATATATAAATATCTGGCTGGCTGGTGGGTGGATGTTAATTGACTGGCTGTATCTATGGATGGATGGATGAGTGGGTGGCTAAGGTGTGGGTAGATGGATAGGTGAATAGACCATCATGGATGAATGGCTGACAGATGAATGGATGGAAGGATGAGTGAGTGGATGGATGGGCAGGTGGGTGGATGGTGTCGTATTACATATTAATTATATAGTCCTTGTGGTGCATGGTAGATGGATGGTGAGGCCTCTCAGGGCTGTAGATATCTAGATGATGGCAAAGCAATGACCAACAGGCTGTCAGTAGAAGTCAAGAGACATCCAGCTTTATTTAGGCCCTAACCACCATGTGTGGCTTCTAAGCTAAACAGCCGCTGCATCCATGTTGTCTCTGATCTCTCTCTCTCTGCTGCATCTTTCTTGCTGAGCCTCTCTTTGTCCCTACCCCCGGGGAACCCCTTAAATTACAAACCACAGACCCCTCCCAGCTATGGGAGGGCCTCCCTCTCTAGGTGAGATAGACAGGAAGTTGGGGGAAGAATAACAGATGAACGGGTGGAAGGATGGGTGGGTGGGTGACTGGATGGGTGGAAGGACGGATGGATGAATGGATGGATGAGTGGATGAATGGAAAGGTTGATGATAGGATAGATGGGTGAGTGATAAGATGGATGAGTGGATGGGTGGATGAGTGGATGGATAGATGGATGGATGGATGGATGTGTGGGTAGATGGATGGATGTGTGGGTGGATGGATAGATGGGTGGATATATGGATGGGAGGATAGAAGGAGGGGTGGGTGGATGATACAGTGGGTGGATGACAGGATGGACGGATTCTAGGACAGATGGATGGGTGGTAGAATAGATTGATGACTGGATGGATAGTGGATGGATGCTAGGATGGATGGTATGATGAATAGATGATAGGATGTATGTATGATTAGCTGGATGGATCAATAAAAGTATGGCAAGTGGTCCCACTCTGGCTTGGGGTTTTAATTTAGATCCCTCTAGGGTCCATGTTGACTTTCCAATGGATGGAAGAATATAAGGAGGGAGATTCAGAAGTTGGGGGGAAAGTGTGGGAGTAACTTCAAGGCAAGGCAAGAAAGCGAAAAGGACTGAGAAGTGAAGAGAGGAATGAGAGGGGACAGAGAAAGTGGGTGAAGGAAACTGAGTCTGGCTTTGAAGGTTGCCCAACTGCAGGCCCAATTACTCTAATAACACCTTACAGCTGCCGGCTCCCTACTCTCCCTGGGGCGCCAAGCCCTGAAGGGCGCCATTCCTCGGGAGGAGGGTTGTTACCACTGCACCACACACCACTGGTTCATCATTGGCGAGGCAGCAGGCCAGAAGAGCGGAGGCCGCAGAGTCAGAGCCAGCTCAGCTGCACCCCACCTCTCCACTCAGTGCCCAGACCAAGGGAGCTGCGTGTGCCTCCCACAGTTGCTCCAAACTCTGTGGGCCGCATCAGGTTTAGTAAGGCCCGATGCTGAAGACGCACTGTGAGGTCACAGCCGTCAGCTCTCCATGGCTTGTGACACCCTCCGTGTGTCAGAGTTGGAGTGAATCAGGTGGATTTCTGGATTGGGAAGCCAAGGTTTAGCTTCTGGCAGGACACCTGGCAGGCAATGGGGCAGCTAGGAGACACTGTGTTTTTCTGTTTGTCTGTCTTTCTGTCTGTCCTGCTCCCTGCTGACTCCCTTCTCTCTACTCACCTCATCACTCTCTCTGCCTCTGCTGCATTCAGCTCTTTGGTGGCGCAGTGGGGGTTTTTGCAGGTCTGCAGGTGAGGAGGGAGGTGGGTTGAGAACCTGTCCTTGCCCATCAGAGAGATCAAATAAAGCAGCAGCATCCTCCCACAAAAGAAAACAAACAAACAAACACACAAAACAAAACAAAAACCAAGCCCACAGTCCCTAGCACAGCTCCAAGACCAAGAATGTTCCTGTGAGGGCGAGGGAGGGCGTGACTTCCTGGCACCCAGAAGCACCCATTGTGCCCTCCACGAAATGAGAAGAATGTGGGACTCTGAGCTGCCATGGCCTCAGGGACTTCTGTGGGGACAGGCTGGGGCAAGGCTGTTAATCGGAGCTAATCACACTGGCCTGAGGCAAGCAGGCTTCCTCCTCCTGCAGGTTCCCAGGCTCAGGAGCAAGGAGGAGGGGTTCCCCCCCCCCCCTCCCAGTGCAGGAGTGAAGGATGAGGAAGAGCTTGCTTGTTGCTCACTGTCTATGGCACTACCTGTACCTTCCTGTACCCCCGAGGGAGAGACAGCTGGCACTGCTCACAGGGCCTGTTTTCCTTGGAGGCTGAAGTCTCCATGGCAACTGATTCTGGTCTCGAAAACCGGGGGTCCCTTTTCTCAGCTTCGTCATATTAGCAGATGCCCAATACCTATCTATGAGATGGATCATACATCATGAACGAGGAATGGAATGGTGAAGGATAGATGGGTGAATGGGAGGGTTGGTGGATGAAGGATGGAAGGATTGTTGGATGGATGGAGGGTGGGTGGGGGTGAATGGATGGAAGGATGATGGAAGGATCAATGGATGGATGGAAGGGTGGAGGGGTAGGGGTGGATGGAAGGATGGATGAGTGAATGGATGAATAAGTGGATGTGTAGGTGGATAAGTGGGGATGGAAGGATGGGAGGATAGTTAGATATATGTATGTATGTATGTATGTATGGATAGATGGACAAATGGATGAATGGACAGATGAAATCATTTGGTAGATGGATGGAAGAATGGGTGAATGGATGAATGAGTGGATGGATGGATGGGGTGGGTGGATGGATAGATGGATCTATAGGTAATGGGTGGTAAATGGACATATGGATGGATATACAGATAAGGGCAGATGATGGCGGAGGAAATATGTAATGGAGGTAGGTAGAGTAGATGAGTGGGGAATGACTTGGTCAGTGAATGGGTTTTGTATAAATATAAAATATGAAGTCCATGTGTCTGGGTGGGGCCTTCCTCGGCACAGCACCTTTAGGCCCATAAGCCAGCGGGTCTGAAGATTGCAGGATAACGGTAGAGAAATAATCACAGGCAGTCAGTTAAAGTTTCATTGAAGACAGCTTGGTTTATTGTATGTGTCTAACCGCCATGTGCATTTCCTCACATGGCTTCTATGCTCAGTTTTTCGGGCAGCCTCTTTCAGCTGCCCTCCATGCATCCTTGCTGCCTCCTCTCTCTCCCCTTGCTGCTTTTCTTTTTCCCCTTCCCCCCAGGCAACACCTTTATTTCAAAGCTCAGGCCCCTTCAGGTGTGAGTGGGGCTGACCATCCAGGTGATAGTAACATAGGGCATTGAGGAAGGGGTAACAGGTGGGGGAAGGATGCTGAATAGATGGATGCATTCGTCAGAGGGTAGAGGAACAGATGGATGATTGAATGGATGGAAGGATGAGTGGATGGGTATAGAGGTAGATGGGTGAGTAGAAGGATGAATGGAGGGGTGACGAATGAAATATTGGGTGGAAGAGATGGGTGGATAGATTTATTTTTATTTTTTAAAATAATATCTTTATTTAAACATCATGATTACAAACATGATTGTAGTTGGGTTTCAGCCATAAAAAAAATGCCCCCCTCTCACCAGTGAAACATTCCCACCACCAATACCCCCGTCTCCCTCCTCCCCTGGATAGATTATTTTTTGGTTGAAGGATGAATGGATGATTGGATGGATGGTTAAATGGACATGGTGGATGAAGAGATGACTGCATATAGAGCAGATAAACGAATGGATGAAGGCAGATGGGTGATGAACAAGAGGATCATGAATGATCGAATAGCTGATAGATGGACAGGTGAAAGGATGAATGGAACATTGACTGGATTCCGGGAAACATTACATTAGCCCTTTGGAATCCCAACCCACATTCCTGTGTATCAGGCCACGTTTGAAAGCATCAGACTGTAAATTAACCCTTCCCCAAGTTCAGGTTTCCCTAACTTTTTCTTTTGAGATATTAATCCCACCTGGATGATCAGACCCACCCACACCCGGGATGGGGCAGGTTGTTTTAAATAAATAAAGGAGATTGGCTGTGGGGAGGCAAGAGGCGAGAGAGAGGGAGAGGAGAGCAGAAAGTTTAGCACAGAAGCAGATGTGAGGAAAAGCATATGCCAGAGAAAGGCCATGGAATAACAGCAAACTGACTCCGATGAAATTTTGCTTGTGAATTATTTCTCTGCTGCTCCTACCCTTCTTCATCAGACCCGTCCATTGTGGGGTTAAAATCATGGTGCCTGGGGCGGCCTCACCCAACACGTGGACTTTATTTATACTTTATATTTTTATTCTACATCAGACTTTGGTTCAGGCCGTGTAATAATCTCTCCCTTGTCTCCAGCTCACCCAAGACTCCGGAGCCCACTCTTGGCCTTCAGGATTTGTGGGGCTCGCACAGGCAGTGGGGGAGCAGGAGAGAGAGTTGCAGGAGGAAAGGGAAAGCTGAGAACTGGGGCAGCTTGGCCTCAGTCGCCCCATCTCCAGCTGGCCCCAGTCAGGCTGTGGTGCCAGGAAGACCTGCCCCGGGGCTGGCTCTGCGGTGCCCGAGGGGCTGCTTGGGTCCCAATGACCACTGTGCTCCCCATCACTTCTCTTTCATCTGCAGGGAGACTGTGATTACCGCTGTCTCTCATGGGACACGCAACAGGGCTCTCCAGCTGCTGTAGGATTTTATGAGCTGCCTGGGGACATTCTGGAGGCTCCGGGGAGGGGGGACACTAATTGCAGGATGCTGCTTCTAGAGGATACCCCCATGGTGGGTTCTGCGTGGGATGGGGGGGGGCCTGTGTGGACGGCCAGGAGCACAGGGGAGGGCAGAGGCGTACATGTTCCTTTCTCTGAACCCTGTGCCACTTTTTATTGACTTATTTTTATTCATTTACTTATCTATTTATTTTTCTTTGGGGGTCGCACCTGGCAGTGCTCAGGGGTCACTCCTGACTCTGCGCTCAGAACTCGCTTCTGGCAGGCTCAGGAGACCATATGGGATGCTGGGGATTGAATCCGGATCCATCCTGGGTTGTCGGCGTGCAAATGCCCTACAGATATGCTATTGCTCCGGCTCCTATTTATGAAAGGTAAAAGAAATAAAATAATTTTTCTCTGAAGTTTCCTGAGGACTCGCCCTTGACCAAGAGATACATTAACTGTTGAGCTTCACAGGACCCCACCCCTTCCTAAATCCCAAGGACTTGCCTTGACATTTTAACTGTGGCAAACCTTACCTGTGGTTATCTAAATCTTGCAGAAATGTAACTGAGCAGATGTCAAGTCACTTCTCCCTGAAATGGACCACCCCACTGGAAGCTATATAAAGGCTTGTTAGATCTGGTTCCGGGCTCTCTCGTCCTCTGGGAGGGCCCCTGCATGCTTGTAAATAAAACCCCTTGCTTTTGCATGGTCTCTGCCTCTTGGAGTCATTAGAGGGGTGCGTGTGGAATTCCCAACCTTATCATTTATCTATTTAATCATTTAACTATTTATTTATTTATTTTTATTTTGGGCCATATGCAGTGATGCTCAGGGGTTACTTTTGGCTTTGCACTCAGAGATTACTCCTGGCAGGCTCAGGGGATCATATGGGATGCCAGGGTCAGCTGCATGCAAGGCAAATTGTGCTATTACTCTAGTCCTATGTATTTATTTTTTGATTTTTTTTGGTAGTGGGGGGGGGACACCCAGCAGTGCTCAGGGCTTATTCTTGGTTCTGAGCTCAGGAATCACTGTGGCAGCCTCGGGGGTGGGGTGGGGTGGGGTTGGGGGCTATGGGATGCTGGAGGATTGAACCCTGTTTGGCTGAGGCAAATGCCCTCCCTGCTGTGCTATTGCTCCAACCTTATCTCCCCTGCACCACTTAAAAATGATTTAAACACCATGGTTACAGGTTGTTCCATGATATGTTTTTTTGTTTTTTTTGTTTTTTTTTTTTTTGGTTTTTGGGCCACACCCGGTGACGCTCAGGGGTTACTCCTGGCTATGCGCTCAGAAGTCACTCCTGGCTATGCGCTCAGAAGTCACTCCTGGCTTGGGGGACCATATGGGACGCCGGGGGATCGAACCGCGGTCCGTCCTAGGCTAGCGCAGGCAAGGCAGGCACCTTACCTCTAGCGCCACCGCCCGGCCCCCATGATATGTTTATATCTTTAATTTTTCCACAATTGCAAAGTTGTTGTTGATGATTGACTTTTAGTCATACAATGTTCAACACCCTTACATTTCCCGCCTCCAATGTCCCCAGTTTCCCTCTGCCTGCCTCGAGGGCAGACATCTCTCTGTCTCTGTCTCTCTTTGTTTCTCTGTCTCTTTCTCTCCTTCCTTCAGACACTGTGGTTTGTAATATTGTTCCTGAAAGGAACACGCCTATCATTTTTCCTCCTTCCTGCATCCACCTCTTGTGCAGCGCAATCATTCCCAAAGCCCATTGCCTAGTGCTCCCTTCTCTGTCCTCACTGCAGTCCCCACTCTTTGTGGCAAGCTTCTTCCCATGGACTGGTCCTCCTGGCCCTAATATCTCTGGATATTATTATTATGATGCTATCTTCTTTTTTTTTAATATACCCGGCACCACTTCTTTTTGCCATGCCCCACTTCCCACACTTTCTCTGCATCTCTGGAGCTCAAATTGGAGTCCCAGGCTGGGCACGGGGTCGTGGAAGGGGGCGAGACGCATTTCCAGAGACAGTTTTGTTAAGGTGCTTCTAGGACACGCAGCCTGAGACAGGCAAGGCTGCCTCTTAATCATTTCTGGGTCATTGCTGACCTGTCATTCTCCGGCCCTTGGTTGGCACGCTAAGGCGGGTCTACACACGTGCGTAATAGTCATCGCATTTCTTTCACCTTCTTTTCCTTAGAGGGCTCCCAACTCGCCACTGGTCAGTGCTCCTGACATCAATGCTACTACTGAGTGCTCCACTGCTGCCCTCTGCCGGCCCGTCCAGGCAGGGAACGTAGCACCCCTGGGGCTCTGGGAGCCAGGATGTCGCTGCCACCCTGGGGTGGGGACCATGGGAAAGCTGGGGCTCCCTTGCAGCTCAGAAATGAGATTCTGATGAAGGGCAGAACTAGGCACCCCTTTTTTCCTCAGCATCCACCCTCATCCCCTCCCCAAGCTGAGTGCTCCTGAACAGGCCCTCCCACAGGTGAATCTCGGTACTGTATACTCCTGGAAAGATGAATCCTGCCCCTCCCTCCCCACCCCCAGGACTCATTCATTCAGCCCCCAGCCTCAGTCCGCCAGGATGTGGCTTTATTTTGGAGTCATTGATCAGACCCTTTGGTGAGTTCAGACTGGTGGCAGGGGCCCCCTAACCTAGAATGGGCGGGTTTGGGAGAATCTTGGGACTGATCCTGTGATGACAGGAGAGGTCAGGACTCTTGCGGTCCCCACAGTTTCAGAAGTGGGAGAAAGAGTAGGGATATATATTCTCCTTTTGGGTGGGATCACGCTTGGTGGTGCTACAATGGCTCAGGGCCACTCAGGGTGCAGTGCTCAGGGTATTCGAGGCTCAGTGCTCAGAGATACTCACTATGCAGTGCTCATGATTACATGTGGTACAGTGCCCATGACTACTCACAGTGTAGTGCTCATGACGACTCTAGGTGTAGTGCTCGGGCTACTCACAATATGGTGCTTGGGCTGTTCATGGCACAGTGCTCGGGGGAATAGGCTGTGAAAGAGATGCTGAGCCCATAGCGCTCTTCCTTTCCAGCAGCACTCAGAAAGGGTGGGGCGGACCTAGGAGCACTGAGTCCAGAGTTGAGGGAAACATTTGGTGCCCTTGTGGCCACCACAGGCTCCGGCTTCTACTCACCACGGTGCCCATGCAGGAATCTGGCCCGCCAGCGGTGCCCAGAGTCCCAGGAAGCTGGACTTGAACCCGGTTGCTCCTGCCCAGCCCAGCCCAACCCTGCACATTCTCCCATGGAAGGGCCCCTTCCTCTGCCTCCCTGCCAGTCTCACAGTGTCTTTGGGCTCTGCACAGCACCCAGAGTCTCCTGGTTCTAGGTCTGGAGAGTTTAGGGTGCGTGAGGTGGTGCCCATGTCCCAGACCATGTGTGCTGAGATGCTTTATATTAAAAAAAAGGGGGGGGTAATGTAGGGAGCTTCTTAGAACAGGCAGAATACTTAGTTAAAATGAAGGACCTTGTGACTTTGCTCAAAGCAGGTAGCCTCGAGAATTAAACAGTGAAGGTCGCCTTACTTGTAGACCCCACCTGCCAGAGACAGGTTCCATTCTCAGTACATCCTGACCTAATACAGACAGATCTCATCATCCGCACATTCCATCTCATTTACTAATGGGTTCTGTTATGCCTGTTCTATAGGTCCGAGCAGAACTATGCCCACAAAAAATATACAAGCCGGCCTTCAGTTTCAATAAATTGGAATAGGATTCGGTCTTGGCTGGAATCCTTTCCCCACTTTTGTCTGTCTTTGTCTGTCTGTCTTCGCCTTTGTGTATGCGCGATCTCCCTCCAAGAAAGAATAACCACATCTTAATTGGTGTGTCCCTGCAGGCAGGGGCACCCACATGATGCCACCTGCTTCGTCTGCAAACGTGTTGGGCACTGCCCACCGTGCCTGTCACTGTTTGTACCGAAAGTTCCTGAACTTCACATGTGTCTGTGTTCAGGGCACTGAGGCAGATCAAACTTTGGGGGTGCATTGGATCCTGAGGCTGGTCCCATCACCAGGGCTTCACTGCCCTTTTCTACTCCCACCATTTTCAATTTTTCTTTCTCTTTCTCTCTCTCTCTCTTTTTTTTTTTTTTTTTTTTTTTGGGTCACACCTGGCAGTGCTCAGGGGTTATTCCTGGCTCCAGGCTCAGAAATCGCTCCTGGCAGGCACGGGGGACCATATGGGACACTGGGATTCGAATCGATGAAAGGCAAACGCCTTACCTCCATGCTATCTCTCCGGCCCCCTCTTTCTCTCTTTTTATTGTTGCCACACCTGGCAGTGCTCAGGGCTTACTCCTGGGTCTGCGTTCAGGAAGCACTCCTGGTGGGGCTCAGGGGACCATGTGAATTCTGGGGGTTGAACTGGGGTTGGCCGCTTGCAAGGTAAGTTACCTCCTCACTGTGCTATCGCTCTGGCCCTGTGTTTTGCCTCCCTCCCTCCCTTTCTCCTTTCATCCTTTCTCCCTTTATCTTCCCTTTCTTTCATACTTTCCTCCCTTCCATCTACACTTTCTTCCCTTCCTTCCTTTTCCATTTCTTTCCTCCCTTCCATCCACCCTTTCTTCCCTTCCTTCCTTTTCCATTTCTTTCCTCCTTCCTTCCTACCTTCCTTACTTCCTTTTTCCCCTTCCTTCCTCCCCTCCCTCCCTTTATCCTTCCTTCCTTCTTTCCTTCCTTCCCTTCTTCCTCCCTCCTTTTCTTCTACCCTTTCTTCTCTCCTTCATTCCTACCCACTCACCCTACCTCCCTTTCTCCCTTCATCTATTCTTCCTTCCTTCATCTTCCTTCCCTTTTTCTTCCCTTTTTCCTCCCTTCCATCCATCCTTTCTTTCTTTTTTCTCCCTTACATCCATCCTTTCTTCCCCTTTTTCCTTCTTCCCATCTTTCCACCTTTCCATATTCCCTTCCTTCCTTCCTTCCTTCCTTCCTTCCTTCCTTCCTTCCTTCCTTCCTTCCTTCCTTCCTTCCTTCCTTCCCCCTCCCTCCTTCCTTCCGTCCTTCCTTCCCCCCTCCCTCATTCCTCCCTTCCCTCCCCCTCCCTCCTTTCCTTTCTTTCTTTCTTCCTTCTTTCCTCCCCTCCTCAACAAAATAAAAACAAACAAAAACTCATTTTTTTGTTTTATGTCCGACAGTGCTTGGAGCTTACTCCTGGCTCTGTGCTCAGGGGTCATCCTGGCAGTGCTCAAGGGATCACATGGGATGACAGTGATTGAAACTAGGTTGACCATATAAGGCAAATGCCCTACCTGCTTTGGCCCCCAAAAGTAACTTCTGTGTTTGTTTGGGGCCACACCTGGTAGTATTCAGCGATGACTCCTGGCTTCGTGCTCAGGGCTCACTTCTGGTTCTGCACTCAGGAATCACTCCTGGTAGTGCCCGGGGGTACAATAGGGGATGTCGGCTATTGAACCTGGGTTAGCCAAATGCAAGGCAAACACCTTCCCCAGTGCGCTATCGCACAGTTCAAACTGAATAACTCTCCTAAGCTGCTCAAGCTTTGAGAGAGGCCAATATAGAGCTGATGGGAACCCCTGGCCCTACCCTAGTGTTCCATCTCGAGGGCCAACCCATCACCATTTATTTCCACCATCATGGAGGATGGGGCGCATGGGGGTGATTCAGTGATTCCACTGACTTGGGCCAGACTCCAAATCCACAATATATCCACACAGAGTGCCCAGTGCCTGCGGACAGCATGAACACTGCTGCGTCCTTCGGGGGGCACCGGACCTGACCATGGGGTGCCGCCTCGTGGCAACCACAACGTGCGTGTCTTACTCACGGCCTGCCTGACTCAGCTCGGGGACCGACGCCTGCTGAGGCAGCTGAAAAACTGCAGGGATTTTCCAGGATCCTGAGTCACAGCGACGCCTGCCGGGAAGGGAAGGGGGAGGCGGGCTGGGGTGGGAAGGATGCGGCTCCTGGACCCTCCTTGTGTGTCCTGCAGCCCCTGGCCAGGACCCCATGGCTGTCCCCTGGTGGTGACCCCACAGCATGGTCTGTCACTGGGCCAGTGTGGGCCCCAAAGAGCTGTTACAGTGACCATCACAGTGACAGCCTAGAAAGAAGGCGGGCTGGGCTATAGGACGGGGATGGATGGGGGACAGCTGACCTGGGTTCAATCCCAGAAGTACAGGTGACCCTCAAAGCTCCACTGTGAAGGGTCCCAGAGGTACAGGGACCCACCCCCAATTGAAGTTAGACGCATGCCCACTCCTCCTTTATTGACGTTGGTTGACTCGAGGCAAGTGCCGCACCTGCTGTCCTATCACACTGGCCCCTGGCACAATTTTTTAAAGAATAAGGAGTCCCATCCTAATTAACAGGGAGTTAACTTGTGACATATACCTCATCCCTCTCACACCAGCACCCCTTTCTGTTTTTATTTTTGTTTTGGGCTCATGCCTGGTGGTGCTTAGGGATTACTCCTGGGTCTGTGCTCAGGAATTACTCCTGGCAAACTTGGAAACTCTATGGGGTGCCAGGGTTCAAACCCGGACTTTTCTGCATGCAAGGCAAACAGTCTCCATGCTGCGCTTTTGCTACAGGTCTCCTCCTCCTCCTCCTTCTCCTCCTCTTCCTTTCCTTCTTCCTCTTTTTTTTTTTTTTTTTTTTGGTTGTTGTTGTTTTCTGGGTCACACCCAGCAGTGCTCAGGGGCTATTCCTGGCTCTACACTTAGAAATCGCCCCTGGCAGGCTCGGGGGAACATCTGGGATACAGGGCTTCGAACCACCATCCTTCTGCATGCAAGGCAAATGCCCTACCTCTGTGTTATCTCTCCGGCCCCCTTCTTTCTCTTCTTCTTCTTCCCTCTTCCCTTCCTCCTCCCCTTTTTCCTCCCCTTCCTCTTCTTCTTCCTTTCCCTCTTCCCTTCCTCCTCCTCTTTCTCCTCTTCCTCTTCCTCCTCCCCATCTCACTCATTTATTTTTTGTTTTAGGGCCATGCCTGTGGTGCTTAGGGGTTACTCCTGGCTCTGTGCTCAGGAATCACTCCTGACTAGCTTGGGGAACCTTATGGGATGCCAGGGATCAAACTCGAGTAGGCCGTGTGCAAGGCAGGCAGACGCTCCCCCCCCATGCTATTTTCACTCTACCCTTCCCCTTCTGCTTCGTACTGCTCCTAAACTAGTGCTCAGTTTCCTGGAACCCCTTGCATGCCTCTGGGGGATCATTTCTCCCTCCTCCTCGATACCTCCCCACAGCTGTGCTTGTGGTGCTGAGTCAAGGGAAAGAGCCCACTTGAGTGCTGAGTTCAAACAGCTCAGTTCCTGGTAGGGATGTCCCTTCTCCCACCCACCCATCAGGGGTCCAGGGACTCTGCTTAGGGTCCTCCAGGCCCAGGGCCAAGTCCATGCTTTGCTGCCCTCTGCTGGTGGGCAGCGTCCCCACACATTCCCACTGGGTAAGGCAGGAAGGCAATGTTCGGGCCTTTCGGGGAGGCTAGGGCTGGCCTTATAAGGACCACCACCAGGTCGAGGCTGGACAGTAGGCTTTGGTCCTTCCCCTGGTGTTGCATGGTACTTGAGCACTGTGGGCTGTGCCTCTCGCTCCACACGAAGAGCCACCAGAGGTTCCAAGAGGGTGAGCGAGCCCGGGCTTCCTGCTCCCCTGGTGGGTGGAGAAAAGTGAAGGGTGGACAGGAGTGAGACGCCCCTAATCTGTGGCTCACCATAAGTAAAGGCAGCTCGGCAGCTCACATCTCCCAGGCAAGCTGGGGTCTTCCTTGCACCCTAGCCGGGGAGTGGGTCCCACGAGCCCCTCCTGCACTGAAATTCAGTGGGTCACTCCAACGGTGTAACCCAGCAGGTCCCTCCTGTAGTGGAATCCAGTGAGTTCTACTTGCACTAGAGTCCAGTGAGTCTTACAATGGAATCCAGCTGGTCTCTTCTGCAGTAGAAAAATCCAGGTGGCCCTCTCTTCCCTCATTGGGATCCAGCAGGCACTTCTTGCAGTGGATTCCAGTGGGTCCCTCTAGCAGTGGAATCTAGTGGGCTCCATTCGCACTAGAATCCAGTGATTCCTTCTTGTAACGAAACCTAGTGGGTCCCTCCTATAGTAGGATCCAGTGGATCCCTCCTGCAGCAAAATCCCAATGGGTCCCTCCTGCAGCGCAACCCAGTGAAATCCATTGGGTCCCTCCTGCACTGGAATCCAACGGGTCTCATGTGCAGTAGAATCCAGGTGGTCCCTCCCTAAGTGGGACCTAGCAGGCCCACCTTGCAGTGGGTTAGGAATCCAGGGGTTACCCTACAGTGGAATCTAGTGGGTCCCTCCTGCAGTTGAATCCAGCAGGTCCCTCCTGCAATAGATTCCAAGCGGTCCCTCCATCAGTGGGATCCAACAGGCCCTTCCTGTAGCGGACTGCAGTGGGTCTCTCCTGTAGTAGAATTAAGCAGAACTGAATCACAGTGGAATTCAGTGCATCGGTGGATTGCACGGGTGGTGGGCTCTTGAGGACCCCCCAGGCAATGGAATCCCAGCGGGTCACATTTTCAAGGCCCTCTAGCGGATTCCACAGACGCCTTCTCCTGACATGGGCCACAGGTGCCCATCTGCTCGTCCTGGGCCTCATCTGAGGTCACAGCCTCTGAGCCAGGAGGAGGATGCAAAAGCAGGATGGTGGGGAGGGATTTGGGTATCACCTCTGCCCTCAGCCCCCAGGGGACAAATATCAGCCCCACCAAGGGCACAGTCCCAGGAGGCATCATCAGTGAGGTTGATTCTGTCCCAGGCAGGGAGGTGGGCCCGGGAGGCCAAGCCTGTGCCCCAAGAACAACTGCAGGACTGGCGTCTGGTGTCACCACCAACCTCCCGCCGCTCACAGCTGAGTCAAGGGCACCCCTACCTGTATCCATCACTGTGCAGACCAGCGGGAGCAGAATCTGCAGAGGGGAGCTTCCCTTTGGGTGAAGGCGGCTCCTCTACCCTCCACACCGCACCTGCCCAGGCCTCTCAGGACCTGCCTCTTCTCTTCATGGAAATTGTGGCCTGCAGAGCACATGGGCAGTGTCCTGGAGAAAGAAGGAAGCCTGGGCCAGAACCTCAGGCTTGTGAATCCCCCCCCTGCAGCCCCACAGGGCCATTCCAGGGCTCAGGAGCCCACACACCTCTGGCAGGTTTCTTTCTGATTGGTTTGTTTGTGGCACACACCCATGAAGCTCAGGACTCCCGGCTCTGTGCTCAGTGCTCTCTCCTGGCTCTGTGCTCAGGGCTGACTCCTGGCTCAGTGCTCACTCTCAGCTCTGTGCTTAGTACTCACTCCTGGCTCTGTGCTCAGGGATCAGACGAGGTGCTGGGCGTGGAGCTGCGGTGGGCGGTGTGCATCTGGGTGTCTCCTTACCCCTGTCCTATCTCCCCAGACTCCTTTGCACACGTAGAGACTGGACTGGTCTGTCCTCCCTGCAGAAGGTCACAGCGCATTCTTGGGGTGGCATCCCCCCTGGATACTCACACACACCCTCACTGCAGTGCAGAGAGGCTCCTGGTGGGGGCGTTTGTGTTTAGGAAGCATCTTGGCCCCAGAGACCAGTTCACCCTTGGCTGTGTCTGACTTAGCAGGTTCCCCATTTTCTGGGAGCAGAGAATTTCTAGAATCTCATCTCTAGGGCCCAGCCAGGGCTCAGGGGGCCCCATCTCACCTGGACTCCACCTGCAGAGACCCAGTGTGGGAAGAAGCCGGGTGCAGGGCAGGGGCAGGCTTGGGCCCATCTGGTTGGACTTGAGCAGGCAGGGTGGGGTGGGGGTGGGCTCAGCCTGCTGGCTCGCCTCTGTCTGGAGCAGAGTCAAACTCCGGGAAGGTTCCCCAGGGAATGTGAGTTCAGGGGAGCAGCCGGAGGCTCTAGGGCAATTGTTGTGTAGCCTCAAGAATGCGGAGAAGCCCCAAACTTCCTTAATCTGAGCCAGTGAGAAAAGGGTGGGTCAGAGTGGCCATGGAGCTGCAGCCTCCTCTGTTTGGTCTTGGGCGGTTCCGACCCAACCACCGTGCATTAACCCCTTAGCAGCTCTTCCTAGTGGGGCCCAGAGTCCCCTTGCTGTCTGCCCTGTGTTCAGGGCCAGTCCAGATCACACTTCCAGTGGGGAGGATGGTGGGGGGACTTGACCCCAACTCTGGCAGCTTGCTCCGTCATCATCTCACCTGACCCTTCTGGAGAGCAGGTATCCAGCTGGGCAGGGGCAAGGCCAGGCACTGGCAATTTGTTTAGGGGTGGTGAGTTTCAGCAGACCAGGAGGACTCCCCTAGGCATCCAGCCCAGCTCCTTGGGAAGGGTCCCCCCCATCACAGGGGCTGGGAAGTAGAATGATACAGCCCAGGGGTTGACCCTGAATTGGGCCCCAGAAAATGGCACTGCTCACTGTCAGGTGAATCCTAAATTTTAGGGCTCCTGACTCAGAAACTCATTTGACTGTGGGGTGGGGGTCCCTCTGGTCAAGGTTAGGAATGCCCCAATCCTTGGAGAGAAAGTACAGAAGCAAATGATTTGATAATGGTGGTTTCAGGGTGCCTGTGCAGGGCCACCTTGGTCTTGGGGTTCCTTATCTGGGGGCTATTTGTGCAGAATTCCTCAGCCTGCAATTAACTGACTTCCTGTTGACCTAGTGTCACTTCCAGGGCTACTACTGGGTTTTCCAAGGTGACCTTCCTCTTGGGGAAGGCAAGTCTCTGATCTCCCTGTCCCCCTGGCTGGCCCCTGGCACTGTCTCCGCAGGCCCTGGATCCCCAGACCAAAGTCCCCTCTCTAGGGCTGGGTTTGAGCTCAACTATTTCTACCTCAATGTCTTTCTGCTGTGAGTGAGGCCCTATATGTCTCCTAGCTCTGGGACCCTGAATTTTATTTTGTCTCCCCCCCACTTTTTATTTTCGGCCATGCCTGGCAGTAGTCAGGGGCTACTCCTGGCTCTGTGCTCAAAAACCTTTCCTGGCAGGCTTGAGAGACTTTATGGGATGCCAGAGATTGAACCTGGGTCTGTCCTGGGTCTGCCACATGCAAATGCCCTACCACTGTGCTACTGCTCTGGCCCCTATTCTGTTCCTTTTTATTTTATTTTATTTATTTATTTATTTATTTTGGCCACACCCAGCAGCGCTCAGGGGTTACTCCTGACTCTATGCTTAGAAATCGCTCCTAGCAGGTTTGGGGACCATATGGGATGTCGGAATTTGAACCAATGACCATCTGCATGAAAGGCAAACCCCTTACCTCCATGCTATCTCTCCAGCACTTCTGTTCCTTTTATAAAGGGACCCCAGAGCCTATTGCTGGGATCATGACCATGCCAGGTAGGAGGGGAGCAAGGACATAACTAGGATGGGGGTCAAACTCCTGAGCCCCTATTTGAAAGCAGCTCAGTGAATGGCTGGAGAGACTGGACAGTGGTGGAGTCTGCTGGGTTTACTCCTCAGCACCACTTGTGAGTCTACAAGCCTGGATAGGTGTGGTCCCCAAACAAACAGATCTTAACATTAGGGGCTCCATCGAGCTAGTAGGAATGGAGCCAGGTTTTTCCTCCAGTGATTCTGAGGCTCCGTGCGGCCCTGGGTTCAAGTGAGTGGAGGCAGCTATATCATTCTGTTCAGTGGCTGGCACAGAGCCCTGTCCAGGGGAGTCCTGATCCCCCAATGGGTCTCCCCCAGCCCCTAAAATTGGCAGAGTCAGAGCAACAGCCAGTTCTCCCAGGTCTGCTTACCTTGCATCAGCCTGAGCTGAAGGACGCTGGGAGCTGAGGCTGGGTGTTTATACTCACTCTGTCCACACTTCAGCAAGATCCTGGGAGGACCAGAATTGGGCAAACAGGACACTGACAGGGTTTGGAGGAGAGAGGGGGGCCAGGTAGATAGAAGTGTGCAAAAGGGGGAGTGGAGTGAGTGTGGACAGAAGTGAAGGAACCACACAGACATGTGTTGGAGCAGAAACCTACATGTTTCTTTTGACATTCCAAACCCTTATGAAATGTCAAACTCTCTTCTATGGGGACTTTGACTTCAGGGTTCAAGGAAGCCACAGCGAGCCCCTGTACCTCCTCCTCTTGCATCTCAAGCCCTGTGAGCTGCTGGGGACCCTCTTCTTCTTCTTCTTCTTCTTCTTCTTCTTCTTCTTCTTCTTCTTCTTCTTCTTCTTCTTCTTCTTCTTCTTCTTCTTCTTCTTCTTCTTCTTCTTTTTCTTCTTCTTCTTCTTCTTCTTCTTCTTTCTTCTTTTCTTCTTCTTCTTCTTCTTCGTCTCTTCTTCTTCTTCTTCTTCTTCTTTCTTCTTTTCTTCTTCTTCTTCTTCTTCTCTTCTTCTTCTTCTTCTTCCTTCTTCTTCTTTTTCTTTTCTTCTTCTTCTTCTTCTTCTCTTCTTCTTCTTCTTTTTCTTCTTCTTCTTCTTCTTCTTTCTTCTTTTCTTCTTCTTCTTCTTCTTCTTCTTCTTCGTCTCTTCTTCTTCTTCTTCTTCTTCTTTCTTCTTTTCTTCTTCTTCTTCTTCTTCTTCTTCTTCTCTTCTTCTTCTTTTCTTCTTTTCTTCTTCTTCTTCTTCTTTCTCTTCTTCTTCTTCTTCTTTCTTCTTCTTTCTTCTTCTTCTTCTTCTTCTTCTTCTTCTTCTTCTTCTTCTTCTTCTTCTTCTTCTTCTTCTTCTTCTTCTTCTTCTTCTTCTTCTTCTTCTTCTTCTTCTTCTTCTTCTTCTTCTTCTTCTTCTTCCCAGAACCAGGTAATTTTGCTGTTGGGCATTTTGTTGTTGCTGTTTCCATTCCCTTTGGGCAAAAGGTTTGGCTGTGCCATTTTCTCAAGGTCATACTTAAAGTTTTCTAAGACACTTGAGTCTCAGGGTAAATTCGCTCTTATCTGGAATTATTGACCCATGGGTAGAAATGGTGCTTTGCAAAGTCAAAAGATGCCGCTGTGTCCACAGTAAGTGTGAGGTGGGAAGTTAATAATTAGTACATTTCCACAAGGCACCCATGCGCTCCACATCACAGGAATTCCGGGGCTCTGGGGTTCCTCTGTGCTAGCTTCAAGTGTGCCCAGAGGGAGGCCACTCTGCCTTCTACCAGAGAAAGCAATGAAAACACTAAGATTTCAAAGGGGGTTTCCAAATGCCTATTGTGGTGGTGGTGGTGGGGCAAGAATCTTGCAGGCTTAAGAGAAAGGTCCTTCCAGAACTTTCAGCACCCAGATGACATCCTGGGGAAGGGGTGTCCCATGTGCCCTCCTTCTGCCCAGTTGGGGACTTCATAGAATTCCTTTATCTTTTATTTCTGAAATGCCATTTTGTTTATTTTCCCTTTAGTTTAAATATCCTTTTGTTTCGTTTTTGTTTTTCGGGGGTCACACCCAGTAGCTCTCAGGGGTTAATCCTAGCTCTGCACTCAGAAGCTCATGTATTCCTGGCATGCTCAGGGCACCATATGGGATGCCGGGACTCTAACCTGGGTCAGACCTATATTGGTCGCATACAAGCCAAATGCCTTACTGCTGAGCTATTGCTCTGACCCTGTTTAAATATCCTTATAACAAAGTTGTTCCTGATTGAGTTTCTCTTACAAGGTCCAACACTCTTTACCAGTGCACATTTTCAGCCACCAATGTCCCCAGTTTCCCTCCCATACCCCTCCCACTGACCCTCTGGGGCAGGCATTATTTTTTCTCTGTCTGTCTGTCTGTCTGTCTGTCTGTCTGTCTGTCTGTCTGTCTGTCTGTCTGTCTGTCTGTGTGTCTGTGTGCCTGCCTGCCTGCCTGTCTGTCTCTGTCTCTGTCTGTCTGTCTGTCTGTCTGTCTCCCTCCCTTTTCTTGAATCAGTGTCCTGTCTCTTGGGGCCTGGCTAATCTTCAACCAGGAGTTAGGGATCTTGGAGTGGAACTCAAGCTTTCAAGGACATCACATGACCCGGTTGCCAGGAGACCAGGGACCTGGTAGGAGGAGATAGCAGACAGCAGCCTCCTTATGCCAGGCTCCCCCTGCTGCCTCCTGGAAGGACACGGGACAGGATAGCCTCTCTTGGGGCCACCCACTCAAGAGGCATCATTTGTCCGTCAGCCCTGGACTCCTCAACGCAATGGCTTGGGGCACTGAATGGCCTGGGTGTGGCTGGTGCCTGAAACCAAGCTCCAACCCCAGTGAACTACCAACTGGCTCCTCCTCCTCCTCATGTCCCTGCCTTCAGGGGTGCACTTCCTTGGTACATCACCCCATCTTCAGATGGAGCCTCGCAGTCAAACCATGTTTGGCAGCTGCAGAATTTGAGTGTTGGGGTGAACCCCCTCCCCTGCTTGCTGGGGTGCAGCCGCTGCTATGCTGAAGAGAGGCTTTGCTGGGTCTTTTGTGGCTCCATCTGCAAGAATCCTTGGTGCAGGGGGATGTGTGAGTGAGAGAAGTCGCCATCATTTGGGGGAATCACATGTCAACCCTGCTATGAGTTAACTGGAATAGAGTGCCAGCCCTCTCCAAAACTACCCCCTTTTTGATTTATTTTGTTTAGTTTGGGGTCACACCTGGCAGCACGCAGAGTTTACTCCTGTCTCTGAGCTCAGAAATCACTCCTAGTGGAACTCAAGGGACCCTGTGGGATGCCGAGGATAGAACCCGGGCCAGCTGTGTGCAATTCAAGCACCCTCCCCACTGTCCTATCCCTCACCCCCTTCCCCGCTTTCTTTTTGAAAGTCCTTTCTCCAAGGAATTGGCCTAATTGAAATGTCTGCATGAAATCTGTGCAGATCGAGTGGCCACGAGCAAGAGAGTGCCCAACATTGGGCACAACTGACCTGATGGAGAATGAACTAGAAAACTGAGACTCTCATCAAAAACATCTCCTTGGGGGCCCGGAGAGATAGCACAGTGGCGTTTGCCTTGCAAGCAGCCAATCCAGGACCAAAGGTGGTTGGTTCGAATCCCGGTGTCCCATAGGGTCCCCCGTGCCTGCCAGGAGCTATTTCTGAGCAGACAGCCAGGAGTAACCCCTGAGCACCGCCGGAACATCTCCTTGGGCTGAAGAGATGGAATAGCAGGTAGAGAAAGCTGTGCTTTGCATGAGGCTCACCCAGGTTGGATGGCAGGCAACGCTCGGAGTGATCCTTGAGCACAGAGTATCCCTGAGCATTGCCAAGTGTGTCCTCCTTTGTGTTGCTCTACAGACACCTGTAAGGACCCATATAGCAGCTGTCCCCGGCCCTTGAGCTGCTAGCTTTGTTCACCTCCCCTTCACCTCTTTGATCAGGTACTGTCTTTAATCATGTTTTTTTGCCTTGCAAGCCTGCACACTGAGCCTAGAAGTCATTTCTGCCAATAGAACTTGTCATAATAAGTTGTGAATGCTGAGAACCCAAAGGGAGACATGGTTGTCATGAAAGCCAGACCATATGCCCACTCAGGCTATGAAGCTGGGGCTCTTCAGAAACAGGTTTGGAAAGACAGACCCTACGCCCACTCAGGGCCCTTCAGAAACAGGTTTGGATCCTATGTAAATGGCCATTCCAGCAGAGCAGACTTCTGCGCTCGATGAATGAAACCCTTGACAGGAGGCCCCTGTTGGCCAAGACATCAGCATCCCTACCTCAGCTGGGGAGGGGGAGATGAGCGCCTGATAGAACAAACACCTGGCGTTTTACAATGGAGCCAAACCTGTGCTCTCCCAGTAAAATAAATCACTTCCCCCTAGTCCCATAGGTCATGTGTAAGATGAGACCCAGCTATTAACCCAAAACAAAGGCATTCTCCCATCTTCTCTTTCCTTTAAACCTATCCCTTTCATATGTAAAAGTCCACCCAGCTCACTCGACCCTTCACTCCCTGGTGGATTTTGGACTGGGAAAATAAAGAAAAGTTCATTTGGCTTGGAGCTCAAAGAGATAGCATGAGGTGGGAAGCAAACCGACTCCATGATTCTCTCCTGACTGACTTGGTTTATTAATTCTTCGCGGTTTCCCCGCTTCTTCAGACCCTACCACCTGAAAGTGGAAATATAAAAGTATGGATTAACACCATTGGTATTTTTTTGCAGTCACATTCTCCTCTTCGCATAGGTTACATTCCCCCAGTCATATAGGTCACGTCCGTAGTAGACCCGATATGCTACACATACACATAACTAGTATATGCTACACATACACATAACTAGTAAGGACCTTCCCTTCCCTTCCCTTCGTTATTTCTTCCCACACAGGTAAATCCTGTGGGCTGTGTAACGGTTTAAATATTTCAGAGTCGTCTCACTGCAGTCACTCAGGAAGTTCGACTCGGTTTGTTCCCATCTGCCATTTTTCACCCCATTCTAAATGAACCTGGGTGAGTTCTCTTACTTGCGCAAGATCTGACTTTACTGGCATCAGTTGCAGTAATCAGCTTTTACATTATTCTGGATAATTCTTCTTTGCTTGTGCTTGTCCTCCATGGGTGGGAAGTACCTCTGGATTGGCCCCTGCCCCTACCTGTTCCCCACCCACAGGGGTGCTCCTCCTCTTCCCAATAAAGACCTCGGGGCAGAGAGACTCCTTCCAGTTGGGCAGATTGCCTATCTGCCTGCTGATGCCCTATAGCCTGCCTGCAGTGAGCAAGCTTAGGGTGGAAGCTCCTGAGCCTGTTTGATCTCCCTAACTTGTGTGGATTCTTTCCTGTGTCACTTCTAGAACTGTGTTCCACAATCCCCTTGGACTGGGGCATGAGGCTTCCACTACAGGCTTTTTTTACAAGCTCACGGGGTTTACAGTCACCACTATGATCCAGGAAAGTGGCCAAACATGTTGGGATGCTGAGTGCAGCCTTGATTCTGAAATGTGTTGGCCCAGTTGACCATTGGTAGTCAACTTTCGTCCACCTGGTGTATTTGGAACCAAGAACATTCTCCCAGATGATGCCCAGGAAAGATCAGGTCTCAGGCTGATGACCACTTTATTCCAATTTAACAGTGCTTAGGTAGAACTGGGATATGTGCAGGGTGACAGGGCCAGGGATATAAAAGATATAAAAGGAGGTCAACCAGTGGGATGTGAGGCACCAGGAAGTTCAGCATAAAAATTGGGGCTTAAGGGTGTCTAGGGAGCATCATAATGGTTGATAATAATGGTTGCAAGGCCAACGGACAAGCTCATTCACCCCAGCTCTCAGTGAGGAAGGAAGGATGGCTTGGAATCAAGCCTGAGAGCAACCACAAATCATGGGGACATGGCACCCTTCTTTGTACTGTCCTTCCCCATCTTTGGAGTGGTGTCTCCGAAGCTTTCTCCCTTCAAGGAGAATACCTAGAGCAGTTACTCTATGGGGTCCCTTGGAACACTTGCTCTATGGTAGGGATTCTCATACTTTTTGGTTTGTTTGCTTTTTTGGTCACACCTGGTAGTGCTCAGGAGTTCCTCCTGGTTCTACTCTCAGAAATCGCTCCTGGCAGGCTTGGGGAACCATATGGGATGTCAAGGATTGAACCTGAGTCCATCCTGACTCATTTGCATGTTAGGCAAAAGCTCCACCGCTGTGCTATCCTCTGGTCCCTCTCATACTTTTTCAATAGGGGCCAGTTCACTGTCCCTCTGACCATTAGAAGGCCAAACTATAGTTTAAAATAAAAATACTTATGAACAATAGTGGCCAGTGGGTCCATAGTTTGAGGGCCCTGCCGGAGACTGAGAGGAGGAGGGAGTCGGAGCGTTGCGGGCACATCCCACACAGGAGCACTGCAGGCAAAGATGAGTCGGCTGCTAAGCAGGACAGGCAGTGGTGGCAAAAACACCCAGTGGGTCCAATAAATGTCCTTGGAGGGCCTCCCCGATAAATGTCCTCCCAGATGATGCCCAGGAAAGATCAGGGCCATGGGCCATAGTTTGAGGACCCCTGCTGTACAGGGCCATCTGCCAGGAGGTTCGGAAACAGCGTCAAAGGGGGTTACAGCAATCAGCCCCAACTCTTTCTCTTCTCTGAAGTGCCACACATATCCTGACTCTCACAAACTTACCCCAGGTCTCTTCTATAAGCAAGAAATGTGCATGGAAGTGGCCCAACACTCTCTCTAAACCAACCCTGCACTCACAGCCCAACCAGTAGGAGCTTACTCTCTGACTAATAGCTCGTCTTAGGAGCACCCTTACACTAAGCAATGTCTGCGTGTAGATTCTCAAGTGTCTGCTTTTGCTTTTATACACCATTGACTCGGTTTCTCTGACACTCTAGAATTCTTTCCCACCATGAGGTCAAGAACCTGGATTCTGGGGCCGGAGAGATAGCACGGGGGTAAGGCATTTGCCTTGCATGCAGAAGGATGGTGGTTCAAATTTCGGCATCCTATATGGTCCCCCAAGCCTGCCAGGAGCAATTTCTGAGCGTAGAGCCAGGAGTAACCCCTGAGCGCTGCTGAGTGTGACCCAAAAACAAAAAAAGAAAAACAAAACAAACAAACAAAAACCTGGATTCTGGAGCAGAGTTGAAGGCTGGAGTCCAGTGTTTATCACCTGATTCTCATCGTGGCACCTTTCAACGTCACTTTCTTCCTGCATCTTATTTTTGGGGGGTACACTCGGTGGCACTCAGGGGTTACTTCTGACTCCACTCAGAAATCACTCCTACGGGGGACCGTATGGGATGCTGGGAGTCGAACCACCATCTGTCCTGGGTTGGTCCTGTGCAAGAGCATTTGCTCTACTGCTGTACTATATCTTCGCACACCTGCCCTCCTGTATTTTGGGGGGGGGGCACACTTGGCAGGGCTCAGGGAATACTCCTGGTTCTGTGTTCAGAAATTGGTCCTCAGGGGACCGTATGGGATGCTGTGTAACACTCAAGTCTATCATTTCCTTCCTGTAATCCCCCTTCCCTACCCTCTTTTCTACTGGTTGGTTCCCCTCTTTATTTTTATGCCCTGGTCTTCCATTCATGTGATTTCCACCAGTGGTCCCCATGGGATATTCTGGTGGCCTCTAGGGGCCCAGATGGCTGAAAAACTTCTCTTTAGCCCATTACAGTCACTTTATCTAACCATAGCAACAGTCACAGACTAAGGTGACCAGATAGAGGCCACTGCAGAAGAATGATGTCATTTGGTATAGCTAATAACGCCGAGCTCTCTAGGGCATTCCAAAGAACAAGGCAGGCCGTGTGTGGGATGCAGGAAGAATTCCTAACCCAAAGGAGCCTGCCGATGTCTGTGCAAGCAACATTGCAAAACTCTCCATGCAGAGATGCGGTCTGTAGCGCTTATGTAATGCGTCTACTGGAGTGTCTAGACACGTGGGAAGCAGCAAACTGCAAAGGGAGGTCATCTAACACCTCGCTATTCAGGGCATTCTGCTTCCCCAAAGGAGACATTTAAATGGCTGATTTGTTCAGGTCCGGCTCATACAGAGATTGGGGCCGATCTCTGTCTGTTCTGCCTGAAGGTGATTCTCCCAGGGTTTTTGAATGTCCTGGATCCACTGAGGAAGCCCGGTTATTTGTCCTGGCGAGATTCCTGCATTCTGGATCAGCCTGTCTGTGTCGTTTCAAATGTCCATCCACCTCAGGTACTTCCCCGTCAATGGGAGAAGATGCAGAGATGGGCTGAAATTCAGGCTCCATGAGTACCCTGTGGCCAGGAGATGGACCTTTGCTGCTTTGAGTGCTGGGGATATGGAGTGTGATTTCTGGATTCCATGTGGGGGAGTCTGTTCTCCCCCCCCCCCAAATCTGCCTGCCTCAGTTTCCACAGCCACTGAAAACTGTGGCTTAGATGAGGATGTCACTGGGCTGTGAAAGTTGGTAGCCATCTAGCATTCCATCTGCCTTCACAGCAGAAATATTTATCTTAAAAAAAAAAAAAAAGGGATGGAGAGATAGCATGGAGGTAAGGCGTTTGCCTTTCATGCAGGAGGTCATCGGTTTGAATCCCGGCATCCCATATGGTCCCCTGAACCTGCCAGGAGTGATTTCTGAGTGTAAAGCCTGGAGTAATCCTTGAGCGCTGCCGGGTGTGACCCAAAAAACCAAAATAAATAAATAAATAAAATAAAATAAAATAAAAATAGCTTTTTTGTTTTGTTTTTGGGCCACACTCGGTGGTGCTCAGGGGTTACCCCTGGCTCTGCTGCACTCAGAAATCACCCCTGGCAGGCTCGGGGACCATATGGAATGCTGGGGATTGAACCCAGGTCTGTCCCAGGTCGGCGGTGTGCAAGGCAAATGTTCCAATATGTGCTATCACTCTGACCCCTAAAAATAGTTTTATAGAAAAGTCCAGAATCACAATTTAACCTGTATTTTAAATTAATTTGCCCAATTTTTGCATTCAATAGCATTGCAGATCTCAAATTACACACACACACACACACACACACACACACACACACACATGCTAGGTTAGAGATCCTATATTTATTTGTTTTGTTTTGTTTTGTTTTGTTTTTGGGCCACACCCGGCGGTGCTCAGGGGTTCCTCCTGGCTGTCTGCTCAGAAATAGCTCCTGGCAGGCACGGGGGACCATATGGGACACCGGGATTCGAACCAACCACCTTTGGTCCTGGATCGGCTGCTTGCAAGGCAAACACCGCTGTGCTATCTCTCCGGGCCCGAGATCCTATATTTATTTTGTGGTTCGTTATATATATATACATAAATATATATATACATAATATATACATATATATATATACATAAAACAGTGAACATAGTTTTTGTTTATGGAGTTTTTTTTTGGGGGGGTGGTGGGAAGCCTACCTGGTAGTGCTCAGGGGACCAATATGTGATGTCAAGGATTGAACCAGGTTAGCTGCATGCAAGGCAAGTTTCTTCCTTTGTTATCTTTCTGATATGTTTCTGTTTCGAGAAGGATCTTTGTTTGGAGGATGAACAACCTATCTCCCTCTGTAGTCCAGGTTGGCTTTCTCATCCTTTAAAAAGTCTATGTGGGGGCCGGCGAGGTGGCGCTAGAGGTAAGGTGTCTGCCTTGCAAGCGCTAGCCAAGGAAGGACCGTGGTTCGGCATCCCATATGGTCCCACCAAGTCAGGGGCAATTTCTGAGCGCTTAGCCAGGAGTAACCCCTGAGCGTCAAAAAGAAGATGAAAAGTCTATGTGACCTTTGACTGGTAACTTCGGAGTAGCCTGGCTTCAGGTTCAAGTTGTCCCTGTTTTGCCTTCTTTCCTTCCTTTCCTGCATCTTCCAAGGGACTTCTGATGCATTTCTGGGAGTTATTTTATACATACCTGATCCATATATTTTATAACCAATGAGGTAATTTGGGGCATTCATCACAAATGGGTTTCAATGCTTCTGGGCCTTTGGGGAACCATACCAGGTTTCACTCAGGGGCTATCCCCAGGTTCGTGTTCAGGGCTCACTCCTTGGTGGCTCTTGGGGGACCCTGTGGCACTGGGGATGAAGCCCAGGCCTCCTGCATGTGGGGCATACTCAGCCTCCTGACTCTCTCAGGTTTGCTCTCTGTCTTTGGCTGCTGGTTGAGTTCTCTGGATGTGAACATGTAGGACATGTATGTGGGCATCTCTGGGGACCAGTGTGTGTGTGTATGTGTGTGTGTGTGTGTGTGTGTGTGTGTGTGTGTGTGTGTAAGGGAGAGCATAATTGGACACAGGAACAGCTGCTCAGTCATGCGGCACAAAGAGTCACCCACCTATGTGCTTCTGTCCATATGCCACGTGCCCATGGCAGAGACAATAGCTAGGCAATTCGGGCTTTGGTGTTTAGACTCCCTCCTTCCCTCCCTTCCTCCCTTCCTCCCTTCCTCCCTTCCTCCCTTCCTCCCTCCCTCTCTCCCTCCCTCTCTCCCTCCCTCCCTCCCTCCCTCCCTCCCTCCCTCCGTCCCTCCCTCCCTCCCTCCCTCCGTCCCTCCCTCCCTCCTCCTCCCTCCCTCCTCCCTCCTTTCTTTCTTTCTTTCTTTCTTTCTTTCTTTCTTTCTTTCTTTCTTTCTTTCTTTCTTTCTTTCTTTCTTTCTTTCTTTCTTTCTTTCTTTCTTTCTTTCTTTCTTTCTTTCTTTCTTTCTTTCTTTCTTCTTTCTTTCTTTCTTTCTCTTTCTTTCTTTCTTTCTTTTTCTTTTTTCTTTATTTCTTTCTTTCTTCTGTTTCTTTCTTTCTTTCTTCTTTCTTTCTTTTTGTCTTTCTTTTTCTTTCTTTCTTTCTTTCTTTCTTTCTATCTTTCTCTTACTTTCTTTCTTTCTTTCTTTCTTTCTTTCTTTCTTTCTTTCTTTCTTTTCTTTCTTTCTTTCTTTCTTTCTTTCTTTCTTTCTTTCTTTCTTTCTTTCTTTCTTTCTTTCTTTTTCTTTCTTTCTTTCTTTCTTTCTTCTCTTTCTTTCTTTCTTTCTTTCTTTCTTTCTTTCTTTCTTTCTTTCTTTCTTTCTTCTCTTTCTTTCTTTCTTTCTTTTCTTTCTTTCTTTCTTTCTTTTCTTTCTTTCTTTCTTTCTTTTTTCTTTCTTCTTTCTTTCTTTCTTTCTTTCTTTCTTTCTTTCTTTCTTTCTTTCTTTCTTTCTTTCTTTCTTTCTTTCTTTCTTTCTTTCTTTCTTTCTTTCTTTCTTCTCTCTCTCTCTTTCTCTCTCTCATTTTTAAGGGGATGGGTCACGTTCAAAGGTGCTCTGACTATCCTGTGTGGGGCTGAAAATTAACCCAGGGCCAGCCCTGTGCAAAGTTAGCACCTTACCCCCTCCCTTGAACCCTATAATGCCTTTATATAGCAAATGTTCTCTGAGATATTGCAGTCAGTTCCAGCAAGCAAGGAGTGCTGATGTCACCATTGTGTTCCAGCAAAAGCAGAGCGGGTTAGAAAATCACCCTCTCTTCTTACATCCACTAGCCAACTAGGAGAGGTCAACATCAGGCAGAACTGGTTTGCTGAAGAAGAAACCCACAGGCAGGAACCCTGACTTAGCCAAGGAAACTGGAAGAAAGACAAGTTGCCAGAGGCTTGGTGTGAACAAACATACAGCCAAAACTCCAGGGAGAACCACACATAATGGGGAGAGGTCTCAGGCTTTAGTAAGTTGATCTCCTAGGCTGTGCGTGTGTGGTGTGTGTGTTGCTGGGGATTAAACTCAGGCCTCATGAATGCAAGGTAGGGCTATACAACTCACCCAAATCCCTGATCTTTGAGCTCTGATTAGAGAAGAAAAATTTCCTCCTGCATCAAGCAGAGAGAAGGTGGATGGGAAGGACCCACTTGAAAATAAGCCTGAGCACTCTCATCTATGAGTCTGGTAAAGCATTTTTTTCAGTGACATAACCAGAGAAAGCCTGTGCTGGGAGGAATTACTACTACTACTATTGGCAACATACCTGGCAGTGCTCAGGAATGATTTCTGGCTCTGTGCTCAGGAATTATCATTCCTGGTTGTGCTTGGGGACCATGTGGGATGCAGGGGATCAAACCTGGGTTGTCTGTGTGCAAGGCAAATGCCCTCCCTTTTGGGCTATCTGTCCAGTTCTGACCAGACTCAATCCTGTCTGTCCAGTTTAGAAGGAAGGGACTAGAGATATTTGAGAAGGTAACAGTTCAGAGGCATAGAATGTCCTGAAAACTGAGGCCTAACATAGTTGAGAACTACCCTACCACGTGTGAGCGCATGCATGCATGCACGCACGCACGCACGCACGCACACACTCTCTCTCTTTCTCTCTCACTACCTTATCATTAGAAACCATTTGTAGCAGTGCCTTTTACCTGATACATAATGTTCAGCTACCACCTAAAAATTGCATGGCATACTCAATTAAAGACGGAGCCTGAAGTTACAAAGCAAACATCACCTGACTCAGGCATGTCAGACATGTTGCTGGGATCTGATGTGAACTGAAAACAAAACGGTAGTGTCAGGGAGGAAGGGAAAAGGGAGACACCAGAAAGCAGATGAAAGGTCTTCTGATGGAGCAGTTATCACAGCCGAATATGCATATGCGACCCAGTTAGGCATCCTAGTGTCCTATTCACATAAAAGTCTATACCATCACCCTACAAACCCTTACCAAGGCATGTGAGATCTGATAGGCCATCCCATAATTACCCTGAATTGTCATTTGCATAGGCATTCAGGCTAGTTGTTCCCATTGGATGAGCTCTCAAGGGGTAGCCAATCAGAGAGCAGAAACAATAAAGGAGAGGATGGGCCGGAGAGATAGCACAGTGGTAGGGCATTTGCCTTGCAAAGCAGCTGACTCTGGACCAACTGTGGTTCAAATCCCAGCATCCCATATGGTCCTCTGTGCCCGCCAGGAAATATTTCTGAGCAGAGAGCCAGGAGTAACCCCTTAGCGTCACTATGTGGCCCAAAAATTAAAAAAGAAAACAAAACAAAAAACTTCTTTACAAATGCTTTCGTAAGACTCATTTTAAGGCTATACATCCCCAGTCAGCTATTGCCTGTCCAAGAAAGTCTATCTTGTTCCTTCAAATATGAACGATGATCTAGCTGGATAGAGTAATCTCGGCCAGGTGTTGATTTTATTCTAGATCTCTTCATTCTCTTCTGGCTCATAGAGTGTCTGTCACCTGAGAGACTTGCTGTGAATCTTTGGGCTTTCCTTGTGTTTACCTTCCTTTGTTGATATTTTTAATATTCTTAATATTCTTTAATATTTTTAATATTCTGCCTCTATCTTTGGGTCTTGCCGTTTGAAGTACAATGTGTCTTGGAGGTTTCTGATTTGAGTTTCTTTTCACTGGGATCCTTTGGGCCTCTTGCATCTCAGTGCTTGTTTTTCTCAACTCTGGTAAATTATTATGTATGTATGATTTCTTTAGCTATCACTTCATCACATTTTCTTTCTTCTATTCAGGGACTCTGATATTGTTCTCTTGACATCATCCCACGGTTCTCCGGTATGCTGTTCATTTCTTTCCAGACTATTTAATTAGCACCTTCTGTTGTTTTTTAGCAGTTTCCTCCATCTCATCCTGGTGCTTCTTGAGCTTTTCCTCGGCTGCTGTTAATCTCTTCAAAGCCTCTGTTGATTTTTTTTAATATCACCTACAAGACTCTTTATTTCTGATAGTTATTTTCTCATTTCAACCTTCATACTTTCTTGTGCTTTGCTGGCTACCTATGCTACTCTTTTGTTATTGTTGCTGCTGCCTATGTTTTTTTCTAATCTCATAAAACATCTTCACACTGGCGTCCTTAATGTCACTGAGGAATTGCTGGACTTGTTGGTGCTGGTTGAGTCTTCCATGTGACTGCTCTTGTTTGCTGAGTTTTGTGAGCTTCTGTGTGTTGTCCGCATTGGGTTTGCTATACTTCTATTGTGGGTCTTTGTAGTTAGCACCCTCAGAGGAATTAGCTTAGAAATTTTTCTTTTCTTTCCCTTCTGATAAGAAATATAATTGTGAGAAATGTGTAAATTGAAGCATGCAACTGCATATGTGGCTATAAACCTTAGGGCCTGCGGACTGGGTCCATTTGAAATGGCAGCGGTCAGGTGGGTGTGGAGGCTTCCTGGCTTCTCTGGAAGGGATGGAAATCTCCTGCCCTTCTTCTGAAAAGGCCTTGAAGTTTTAAGTTGGTAAATCGATCTATTTGGAAGAGTGATTCAGGAGCTATGGAGCTGGGTCTATTGACAAGGATATATTTTAAGAAATAGAATAGAATACCAAAGAAAGTGGATCAATGGAGGGAGATATGAAAAATACCTAATGGGAATGATAGAATCAGAGGAAAAAGGAGACGCAATATTTGAAAGAATAATAACTGATAATTCCCCAGACCAGTGTTAGATCCTAAGCACAGACCCAAAAGCCCAGAGAATGCCAAGCAGACTAGATAGAAAAATAAAGCAAGCAGGCATATGTTATCCCTCCTCCAATGCCATATGCTAATCTCACCGGTATATACCGTCATATCCACCACAGCTGAGAGGGGTCTGTGGTTGAGAAGATAAGCCTTGCCTGGAGGGAAGGAGAGGCTGAAAAAGGAGCAAGGGATCATGGAGGGAAACAGGAGAGAAGCTTCTTAGCTTAGAAGCCATATGGAGAAATACATGTGGTTAGGGCCTTGAAATAAAGCTGGATTTCTCCCAAAACTTCAACTGACTGCCTGTGGATCATTTCTCTGCCATTACCCTGCAGCTGTCAGACCCGCCAGCCAAAGGAGCCTTACCCCCCCAACTCTAGGACTCTATATTTTATATTTAAACAACAGGCATACACTTTTTTTTTTATAAGTTACATAAAAGATAAGCAGGTATTTTTTTTTTTTATAAATTACAGAAAATAAGACTATTTTAAAAGCCAGAAAGAAGCCAGAGGAAGAAACTTTGCTTAGAGCAAAGATAAGAATAATGGAGCACATGGCCATATATGCAGCCATATGACACCTCCAAATTTCATAATATTATTAGCCTAGAAGGACCACAGCAAATCTGATGAAAAAGCTATGTAAAAGATCACCAAGCTTGGGCCCGGAGACATAGCACAGCGGCGTTTGCCTTGCAATCAGCTGATCCAGGACCTAAGGTGGTTGGTTCATCCTGGTGTCCCATATGGTCCCCCGTGCCTGCCAGGAGCTATTTCTGAGCAGACAGCCAGGAGGAACCCTGAGCACCGCCGGGTGTGGCCCAAAAACCAAAAAAAAAGATCACCAAGCTCAATGAGTGAAAACAACACAGAAAGTTCTACTAGTGCCAACGAACCCAGTAAATCCACAGAAAATGACTTAGCATTGTTAGATATAATGACAATGATCACACATTTACTTTTAATTAATTAATTAATTTTAATGAATCTATTTTTAATAATTCCATTTGCCTTTGTATAGTACCAAGCAATATGAAGTAAATTTGTTTCGGCCTGCTAAAGGGAAAGACTTGGAAGTTGGGTTGGAGGGAGGGGACTTGGGTGGTGGAATTGGTGGTGTCAGACCATTGAATACCTCAAAAAACTGTATCATGAAGATTTACAACTTGGTAAATCATGGGTTATAATATAAAAGATAAAAATGATGGGGCTTCAGAGATAGAGTAATGAATAAGGTATTGCCTTGCATGCAGCTGACCTGGTTCAATCTCAAACATCCTGGTGATCCCCTGCAGTGGCCAAAAGTGATCCCTGAGACAATACCCACCCACCCCCCAAAAAATGAATGAGATAAATTTGTCTTCAGAAACTTTGCAAGCAAGAAGAGAGTGCAAGGGGCTGGAGAGATAGCTTGGAGGTGAGGTATTTGCCTTGCATGCAGAAGGATGGTAGTTCGATTCCAGACATCCCATATGGTCCCCTGAGCCTGTCAGGAGCGATTTCTGAGCATGGAGCCAGGAGTAACCCCTGAGCACTGCCGGGTTTGACCCAAAAACCAAAAAAAGAGGGTGCAGGGAAATATTGGAAATACTGAGAGAGAGAGAGA